>NW_025944727.1:0-471 GCF_000764305.2 Hyalella azteca | reverse complement strand
CAATAATCGACGAATGCTGCAGGGCAGTGACTCTCAAAAAATTTTATCAGCGCCTTGTAAAGATCTAAGTTAACGAAATACAGAAAGGTTAGGGAGATTCTTACTTGAAATACGGCAATCCAGTTTTATTGTTTTCGGTTACAGAGCTGGTGATGAACTGAACATGAATAAATTTATCTAAACAGGTTGACAAAAATTAAGCCTATTTCTTTAGTTTACTAAATCAATAAATAATTACGCTTGCTACAGCCTAACCTCGAGCAATTGTGGGGCTTCCGCGCTCTAAATGCGTGCCCATGCTACCTCCGTATTATTATATCACACTCAAAGAAATGAGTGACGCTTTTTCCAAATATCGATGCACTTTTTGCTCTTATTTGGGTCATCCCGACCCAATTTGGCACCGCAAAATGCGTATCAACGCTCCCTGCTCGCGCTGTGAAGAAGAAACTGTATCACTGTTTGAACACA
>NW_025944726.1:77321-113713 GCF_000764305.2 Hyalella azteca | reverse complement strand
ATATAATATAATATTATATTATAATATAGAGATTTCAGCGCTGACTATTAAGGCCATAAATCGTAATACTCGTGAGAGTTGGTGATGCATGACAAGTTATCGAATGTCGTTATCATGGTTTAATGAACGGATACATCGTCGAAATCATTCAAACAATTGTTTCTTATATTTTTATTTTTTTAAGATATAAATGCCAACTGAGAAAACGTCATAATGTATAAGTTTTGCACAAATTTGCAAGAAATAAAATGACATTCTTCGAAATAATTAAAAATGAAAAGTAGCGATAGAGTGGAGGTGAGAAAATGTTAGGGAATGACGCTAAGAAGGCGACAAAAGATTATTATACACTTTTTTATTGCAAAACATTATCCGTCATCACGAAAATATTCTTCTTATTAAAAATATTAAAAAATCAAATTCTTCATTACAAGACGTTAGATGCAAGATTAAATGATAAATGTCAGAGCGTCATCACCCATGATGTCATCAGTCTCTTTTATGTCAGCTTCTGTGATGTTACTGCGGAGGATCTCACTCTATATAAGCTCTTCAAGCTGACTGTCAGTCGGTCATAGACCGAGTCTTAGCTGCAGTCATTCGTAGCTAACCCTCGACACATCCACTACATCTATCCTATATATATATATATATATATATATATCGACCCCGGCACTCGCTATACCAACTAACAGTGTCGATAACATTACCTTATCAACTATATTGTACAAAACCTCATAGTATCTTACCTATCTATTAGTAATTAATTACCTATTTATTAATAATTAATCCTATTTATTAATAATTAATACCAAGGTAATGCCCTCTCATCATCAATCACTGTGTAACTGTTACTAAGACAACTACTGAAACCCAGACACTCAGGAGATAACAATATTAGTTAACGATCTGAACTGATTAATCTATCAAACACAATATCAAGTCGTTGCTGAAAAGATGACCTGACTTAATGCACATTCTGAAAATTTTCAATGTGAAACCGCGCGCATACTTAAATGTCTATAGAAAACATTTGTAACTGCCGTGAAAAAATATCGAAGTTTTAGGAAAACAATGTATTGCTTGGACTGACGCAGAATTTTATTTAATTCGTTTTTGTTATGTATCGAAGTTTACATTTTCTTATCCCAACGGCGCTCATTACATGCGCCGCTTCATGTAAGAGCTTGACACCTCAATGTTCCGAGCTGACACTCAGGGCTGTTGGCTGCGCTGTCAATGTGTGTCCTTAGTATCCTTAGTATTTGTTTGGGACATAGCAGTCCAAGGCCATGATGGATCGCGTTCACGATGTGAACGATGAACAAATCTGAACAAAACACCTTTACAGAAGTTTGTGCTTCTAACTGTTCCCACAACGTAAGGTTCTTAACCGGCAGCTGTATATGCGTGCTGTATTAAACACACTGATTAGCTCGTGTAAATCCTGTATTTCTTCTTCATTACCAAACACCTGTCAAGGTATGACCTAAATTGGGTGGTAAGTGTGAAAATTATTTCAGATCGGGATTAGAGAAATATAGAGAATTCACAGAACTTTTTCAAAATTGAGAATGAAACTGAATAACTATGATATTTGTTTAGCGAAGCATAGATAAGGTCACATGACAGAGTAATTTGAAAGAACGGATTTATGAAATTTTGCTGTTACTTCAAGGACGATTTATTAAAATTCATCCAATCAGAATTCCCTAGTTTTTTCGCAATCTTTGGCTTTACGAACGGTGCACCCGATTATTAAAAATTCTATAGCTTTCTAGGAGAGAAGAATTATGAGACTGCTCTTCCGATTAATGATAATAAAATATAATATAATATAATATAATATAATATAATATAATATAATGTAATGTAGTATAATATAATATAATATAATGTAATATAATATAATATAATAATAATGATATAATAATATAATTGTGTCAACGGTGTCAACGTTGCTGATTTGACAACGCTGTCGGTACGTCGCAGAATTTCACAGCTTGGTGCGGGTCTCGAACCCACAACTCACTGCTCCATTTCTAGTGCTCTGAACTTTAACCAAAACGCCTCAGCCTCGCTTGTCTCGTTAATAACTCAAAAGAAGCTACGTACGACACCATGTACAAATGCACATTACTTATATCTCGCTGTTTATACAATTATTTCAATAATCTTATTATGCTGGCTCGCAGAAGAATTATATTAATAGATTTATTAACACGCATAATAATTATATTTTGTGCTGAGGTTCATGATATTTTTCAGAAATATTGCACAGGAATTAAAATAATTTTATGAATGCTAGGAACATTTTTTATATGAATTTATTGTGTTTTACTAAACCCTCTTATATTAAGCACTTACTGGTACTCTGCCACCTATTTAGTTGCATAACATTCAATTACCATCTTCATCAACGCCGCTCATATTCGTATGCAATCGACTCGATGTAATGTAATCTCGATGTAATGTAATGTAATGTAATGTAATGTAATGTAATGTAATGTAATGTAATGTAATCCGCTCATATTCGTATGTAATCGTATTCGCATGTAATGTAATACTTCTATTAACCACATTTTTTTATATTTTGTATTCTGTGCTGCCAGTGCGACGGTATTCAACTTCAACCCTATTCGTTTCTAGGATTTCATTTCTTTGGTATTTCGATAATTAATTTAAGATAAAGGCACAAGTTAGTACACGGGCGAAGATATTAACGACAGCGTTTTCAATCACATCACCTATACGTTTCAAATGAAATAATTGCGTTCAAAACTTCCTGAACAAGTTTTATTTAACCTACAACCCCAACCGTAGATAGAACCCGACTTGCAACAATCAAACATGCATGTTAACGGTTATAAAATCGACATTCTTATCTAGGTTTAGATATTTTTATCAACTGCTACTGATAATATACCGCATAACTCACCATCTTTGCCGAGCGTTCGAACGTCGCTTATTCGAGTACAGCATTTCCCGTAATCGACCCTCGAACGGCGTGGCGGTGACGCGACGTTCACTCCTGTAACTGAACGTCGCGTTTATGTTAGTTTTATGCACATATGCATAAAATTCTTTTATAACATGTAATTTTGAAGAGAAAAATCGGTGATTATGACTCGCCATTCATTTTCAGGTCGTTACAGAGTGACGAAGAGCATTTAATTTTATTGCAGTTTTGCATGCAAATTGACATAATTTTGGGTTAAATTTATTTATATTTTAGCTCATCTTCAAGTTCCTTGTTATATTTTTTTAATGGTGTAGTTTTTCCTAATTTATTACAACGGGGATTTATATTTTTTAATATGCATTAGTCCTCAGTCTATAATTCCTTATTATTTCAAAAGAGCAGGAAAATGTGGCAAAAATACAATTATCATATAAGGTGAGTTTTTGTTACAAATACTAAAATTGCTTCCTCATCACAATTGTCAATATTGTAACGTAATCGCATTAAGATTATTTATTAAGGGAAGGAGAACTAAGAGGTTAAATTACGTGATAAAAAAACAGCAGCGGCAGCTAAATTGCAGGAAAAATAAATAGAATATTCATGAAAATTGACACAAATATCATAATTACTGATATTTCACATTTAATTTTTTCTAAATAATCATACCACTAAGTCCAAGTGAAAAAAAAAAATACGGATAGAATTCAGCATGTTTACACTTTTTTACACGTCCAAAATCCAGCAGAATATTATTGACCCTGAGCAACAGAGCTCTAAAAAGTAACGGACGTTAATTGTAAATACATCAACACTGGCTTTAAAAATACCAGAAAAATGATTAATACAAATTCCTACATCAATACCTAAGGAAACGAGTCCGAAGACGAAGCAGATTGTGGTCCCAGCCCTGACCATGACTGCCTGGTCACATGTTGCGGTTTGCCCACTCGCTGCAGACTATATACCACCTATAATGAGCTGCTGAACCCACCCCTACCCACCTACCCAATTAGATCCGGTACCCCCATTCATTCTTGATCGCGTTACAGCTTTTTCCATCCTGGACTACCCCTGCCCACCCTCCCACGTTCTCTTCCCAGCGCTGTAACCTTTTCATTTAACCTTTTTTGAATCAAGTGATAGTATCCTCGATCGTCGGGAGCACTTCTGATGACATCATACATCCTGTATCGTTTGAGGCTCACTGTGTGCTGAGAAAAGTTACGTGTGTGTGCGTCGTGTACACCTGTATATTGTGTGGAGTGAGAATGAGAACCCATTTGTATATGCATCATGTATAAACGTCTGTATATTGCGTGATATGAGATCACTCCTGTTTGTATCATGTTTTAAACCCTGAATTCTGTGTACTATGAGAACTCTTTTTATGAGAACCCGCGTTATATTTAAAACTCCTCTATACATATACTATGAGATCCCTCCAGAGTAATTCATGTCTCAACCTCTTTATACTTGTGCTCAAAGAACCCTTCTGTGTGTGCATCCGCACTCAACTACTGTATATTTTGTTTACTGTGAGAACCTTTCTGTGTGTTCGTCTTGACTCAGCCCCTTTACACTGTATTACCTTATGGTGAACATCTCAAAAAGGTATCATTTCATTTTGTCATGAATATAAAAAAAACGCATGCTCGGAACAATTGTAAATGTACCTAGTTAGCCTGCACATACGTCTGGTGGTAATATTAAAATAGAATAGAATTTCATAATTCAAAAATATCAACATTAATGTTTGTCGAATAATAGTCTAGACTTTCCCCAAATGCAACACTACCACAAGATGCGAGATGGTAGCCGATTCATTTTCTTGGTGGCATTTTCCTGTTTAACTTGAGAGCACAGAAACTGGGGTGAGAATCGAGCATACTTAAGTATTGGCTGAAGACCTACAACGTTATTATCTTTAAGCATTGTGCCACTGTTCTGGATTACGGTGTTCCGGTGCATTCTGCTATACTTCTAGTTCTGTGACTGAGTAAAGTTTTTGTATGCTGAGGCTGGGTGTTGCTGGAGGGCTCATTAAATAGGTCATCTACCACTATAAAGTTAGTCGAGGAGCAAATACATGAACTTATATCACCTGAAGTAATCCAGCAGAAAATTGTAGAATATTTATCGCTTGAATTAGTCTGTCAGTGAATCGCAAGAGCTAAACCACATTGCAGATCTCAGTGCCGAAAGAAACTTGGCTGACAAGATGAAGGCAGACCTCTACAGAGGCGCCAAGCTATCTGGCGAGTCCAATAAAAAAAACCAAGCTCAAAATATTTTCTCGCTAATTTTTTTGCGTTAGCAAACCATAAAGGGGGTAGCCCCTGTGAGCTAGAGATCGGTATGAGCATCTAGACAGTGCAATTAGCATGCTGCCTGTGGATTTAGTTTTGGTCCAAGTATTCTTCAGAGACAGCAACGATCGAGATAGCAATCGAACCCATCTCAATTTCCAGCTCCGCGTCGTGGCTCAAGAGACAGAACTGCATGCAAATCTTGTTACCGATAAGCCAGTATACTTATGGGATTTTTATATTTGTTTGTGAGTGGTCGCACAATGAATGCTGAGGTTCGTGGTTCTATTTAAGGACTTGAAGTCATTCGGGCCACCTGAGGTCGCTTCGTAGGCAGGATGCTACTGAATTTATTGCATTTCTTAGTTTAAAATTATTTTTTATCTGAAGGTCCGGCACACACAGAGTTGCACGTTGTAAACTGCTCAATTTATAGGTATGCAGGAGCGTAATTTTGGTCACTTATACATATCACTTATATTATGGAACTTCTTTGTGACACTGTGTGTTTAGTTTAACCGAAAATGTTTCTAAATTTAAAAGAGTTTCGACATAGACATTATTTTTTTCATTTTATCAGTTTTCGGCGTACAATTCATTTTTGTGCGATAATGAAAACAAACCAAATGAAAAGCACCATTATATTTCTCTGTTCGTTACCATGAGTTTCTCAATTAACTATATTTGGGTCCGATATACATATAACAATTTTCCCACTATTAATTTCTAATACTATACTAGTAAAAGAAAATTATTCGTTCGAGAACCTTACCTTACCTTATTAGAATTAGCAGTATTTAGTAATAAGTAAATATTGGTATTTTTTATCTGTTTCTTCTGATTTACGTATAAATTGCAGCGAAATATATACTTTTTCATGTTTCCTGTAATTTTTGTCATGTGTCAGGAAATGAGTTTTATTATTGATATTTTTCCAGGTGTCAGGTTAAAAAATAGTTGTTCTCCTTGTTTTCCTTTCAGGTTTCAAGCGATATATATTTTGTTATACTTGTTTTCTTTACTTCTGTAAAATAAACTTCTCGGTCAGACCATGATTACAATATAACAGAAATAATACCATCATCGCTGTTTTCTTTTCTACGATCCCAGCGTTGTTCTTCTGACGTCGTAGTTATTTTCCGTTGTTGTGAGTTATTTTCTCATAATAACATAAGAGTTATATTCGCTAGTTTTCTCTTATTTTATAAATTATTGAATAAGTTGATATCTCGTTTAGCTTAAACCTAGAAGCTGTGTGTCCATTGTTGCTACATGCCGGGCAGCCAAACACTTAGTAACCACATGCCTGATTGCCGCATGCACTTTAGTTATATTGTCATATTACTATGCAATAGTGTCATTTCTTTATTTTGATTCTTTTAATTCTTTATTTTTATTACTAATTCAATCTATTGATATTCAGAAATTATGTTAATATTATAGGTATGTTTATTTGCAGCATTGCTTTAGATTTTTATTTTAGCGATACTCTGTCCACTACCCACATTAATTATTAATATTAAAATTTTATTTTACTATCTCATCCATGTTTATTATGATTACTCAAATTAGACTTTCCCACGCTTTTTCTAGCTTCATTTCCAATGATTTATTTACGATCCCCTCAATAATTAAATTCATTTGAAAAAATGTTGAATTACGTGTTAGAAATTCTAAATTTTTCCCAACTAAACTTTGAAACTAGACTGACATATTCCCGAATGCTAACTGTAACGCCTTCCTCAAAGGACGCTACGCCTAGAACGATTCAGCACTAGTTTACACCTCCTGGCGTACTGAGCTCTAGGCTTAAAAGGAGGTTCAATAATTTTGTACTAAATCAGTTTCTTCGTTTAATATTGAAGGAACTAACAGTTGCAATTATTGAATATATCTGAAAAAACACGAAAAATGAATACATAATACAAACTTTAGCACGGTTATGATAAATGTAAGAGAATCTCAAAAATGCACCAGAAAATACACAAAAAGCTTATGAACTAGGAACACTGAACAGGTAAAGCGACCCTGGTCGCGGAAAGAGTAAAAGTGGCCGGCGGAGATATGTGTCCGTAAATTGCTTACTCTAACAAGTGTTGCCACATGGGCATTTCGCACTACATAATCGCTAAATTAATGAGCTGCGGCTACACTAACTGAATTTAAACTTTAACATTATTTCTACTATTCTTTCAATTCATTAAGCACTTGTAATTCGTATGATGTAATCAAACGTTAAATAATTTATCTTAAGCACAAATTCAAGAAAAGAAAAACAAATTAAATTCTGAAAATTTGGCACCAGAAATTATAAATCTTATTTCAAATGGCTCGTAAGATATAAGTGAGTCCCAGAAAAGTTAAACGCATTCCATGACAAAAGCATATGTAAACGTAATCTTCCTCATGGTTGCTCGAATATTTATCCATGTTCTTGCTAACGACATCCACAGGCATTTACGACCATATCTGAGAACTTTTTGAGAATAATCCGTCTATCCTCGTCATAATGTAGCACAGTGAGGGAAGTGTACGACGTGGGCACGCAGTATGGCAGAGATACGTTGTGTGGTGAAGATACGTCGTTCTCTCCGAGGTTATGGATGAGGCTTCGCAGTATTGCGTGGTTTGAGGGATTAACGTCTTGGGTCAGAGGGAAAGAACAGCTTCCTGAGCAGAAGTAAGCATCAAATGATGTAGGCGCAATAATCCACGACCAGCCGAGGCGTGCGAAGTCAACGCGCAGCGGCTCTCTGCTGCAGGCACTCGAGTTCTGTTGGTCGTCGACCAGAGATCGCTTGCTTCGTGGCAATGAACGTCCTGTTCGCGGTGAGAAAAAACATGTTAGGATGAATCCTTTCGCATATGAGCTTCCAAGTTATAACAAGAAAAAACATGTTAAGATGAATCCTTTCGCATATGAGCTTCCAAGTTATAACAAGANTTAAGATGAATTCTTTCGCATATGAGCTTCCGAGTTATAACAAGAAAAAACATGTTAAGATGAATCCTTTCGCATATGAGCTTCCAATTTACAACAAAAAAAAAATTCAAGATGAGTCCCTAATTCGCATATAAGCTTCAGGATTACAAAATATATGTTATGATGAATCCGTTTCACATGAAGTTCCTATTTACAACCAGAAGAACGTGTTAATATGATTCATTTGTACAAAATTGGTGGTGGGTGTCTTTATTTATTAGGAGTAATTTCTTTACCCTAATTTCCACGAGTAGTCAATATACATATACCTTGGTACATCAACTATAACGCATTATTATAAATTTATCGTTGAAATGCTAAGCATTCAGTCGCTGAATAATAATTAAATCTATATTAATTAAATAATTCATGAATTTTTTAAGTTAAATTAACGAATAGATCGATTCATCCAATAAGTAATCGTTTGAGATTGTTTGAAAACTTAAATTATATACTTTAATCTATTTTTCGTTTCTTTTCGTTTGGCGGGACTGTAGAGAAAACTATTACCTTATGAAGGTATTATTCAAATTAATTCTTGCACTATTTCAATTATGTTACGCTCTCATTGTCCTGTATTATACGGGGTAATACAGGAATACTTTTCTTAAAGAAATTATGATAAAGCTGATACAAGAGTATTTCATTAATTAGAATTATTATTTCCTTATTGGTTAACGTTTAGCTTACTGCTGATAAATGTTATTGCAAATTAAAGGTTTGGCTAAACATTATCAATATTTATTGTTTAAAGATTTATGTATTGTTCTTAATTTGAAGATGGCCCAGTGGTTACAATTCAGAGTACCAAGATTGGCGCAGAGAGGCGCGGGTTCGAACCCAGCTCTGTGCGCCAGTTTCTGGTCAGAATCGGCGAGGAGGCCGGGCGGTTAAGCACAGCAGAATTGTAGCAGTGAGTTGCGAGTTCGAGACCTCAAAATGCTGTGAATGTTCTGCGATGTTAAGAATCGGTGATAGGCCTACGGCCTACTAAACGCTGAAACCGTTATTATTCATATTTTATATTAAGATAATTTTCTCTGAACAGAATGCCCGAGTACCGTCTCGTTGCAGGTCGTTTAGTTGACTTGGAGCCTCCGGCCCCCCAGCGCGCGTCTTCGAGAACACGAGCAGCAACGATCCTTGGGGGTGAGACTTGAAATGGATGCTGCCTCCGTCCTGTTGGAATATTCATAATAAATGGCATTTATTTTGTAATTTAGAGCCGGTCTCTATGTGACCGTGCAGCCGTACCATCAAAACTCGCGTAAGTACAAGCAACGAACTAAGCAAACTAGTGTACTAAGTACGTGTAGCAGCCTAAGTACACGTAGCAGCCTAAGTACACGTTTCAGCCTAAGTACACGTAGCAGCCTAAGTACACGTTTCAGCCTAAGTACACGTAGCAGCCTCACAGATAACAATCCGTATTACATGTAACACAGATAACACTCCATATTACTTGTAACATAGATAACACTCCGTATAACATGTAACACAGATAACACTCCGTATCACATGTAACACAGATAATACTCCATATTACTTGTAACATATATTACACTACGTATTACATTTAACAACTATAACACTAGGGATCGCATCACTAACATGTAACAAAGATAACACTCCGTCACCCGACCATTACTGATATCTACAGATACGTTAACAGTCGCTAAAATTATCCGTACACGAATGCACGATAACGAGAGTTACAGTCAGCTGGATGTTATTGTACCATCTGTCAGAACTGCGGGCTGAATCACATCTACTCTACCCAACGATGCTATAGTTACACGCCCAACATGCATCCGACTTTGAATTAACGTTCATTAAGCGTTATTTCAACGCTATGTCAAGCTGATTAAGCGCTATTTCAACGTTATTAAACGTCGATTTAGCGTTATTTCAACGCCACTTGAAGCTGATTAAGCGCTATTTCAACGTTATTTAACGTCGATTTAGCGTTATTTCAACGGAATTTTCCTGCAAAGACAAAATATCCTCACTTGAACACGCAGCGGCCCCCCGCGTCCAGGGCATCGCACTCGCCGCTACACCGACCGACGTCTACCACCTGGGCGGGTGAAAAAAAGTTATTCATTTGGAGGGTCTTACATTATTTAATGTAACTTTCTTTATCAAAAATACTTAACTTTTGTAGCATAACTTGCCATTTCGAGAATATTAAATTTCTGATTCATACGTTGCTATTCTGTATAAGCCCTGATATGCCCTTTTGTTTGTGCAAAATGTGTCAGGAAGATCTACACAAGGGCAAAAAGTGCACCGATACTTGGAAAAAAGTGTCCTCATCTGATGTGTCTGTAATGATAATGAACTCATTACGTTTTGTAACCTTTTCCACAATTTTAAATGCTGTTTTTTCAATAAATCAGCACTAAACTTCACCTCGATTCTACCGTCAGCGCTGAAGTTTGCTTCAGGGTCGGTGGAGGTGAAGTTGTAAATGTGCTGCAGATGAGCGATCCTAAAGCAGGAGCCCACGCAGCTGCACTGCTCAATCACCGACACGCATTCCGAACCTGTTTACGATTTGTATTAATTGATTTTATAATTGTAATAAATTAACACTGTGAATAGTCTGCCGCTGCCGAAACACCGAAAACTATCAAAAAGGTGTCCTAACTATTTACTTCTTTGGAAAATTTGGTGCTACTAATTATTTGCTCTTTAAAAATGCTGTATAGACAATACATCGTTTTTAAAATGTATGATCTTTTTCGACCGTTTATGATTGTCCTTTCACTAAATATGAATTTGAAATTTAAAGCTGCAGCCACCAATAACTTAATCTTTCAAATATTTCTCAAATGAACAACCAATTCCTTCATTGAAATTGAATATTCGATAATAAATAACTCAACCCATCAGTTTTCACTAACATTAACTTCTAATAATCACGATTCGATCAGAGTGTTCGAAGGCTGCTCTTAAGTTATCTTATAATATAATTTGGTGCGGCCATATGACCTTTTCGTGTAATTGCTCTCTCAAAATTTCCTTTATAAAACTAGGGTATTTTTTCTAATCTCAACTTACTCCTAAATTAGATTACACCTGCGGTATCAAGTTAGTTCATACTTATACCTTATCCCTAGTATTTAGTCTTTAATAATGTTTCTCCTGGTATCAAGTTAGTTCATACTTATATCTTATCCCTAGTATTTAGTCTTTAATAATGTTTCTCCTGGTATCAAGTTAGTTCATAGTTATATGTTATTCCTAGTATTTAGTATTTAATAATGCTTCTCCTCGTATCAAGTTACACTTAAATTAAGTTACCCCTGATATTAAAATAGTCTTTAATTCCTAGAAGTATGCGTTGCATGTTCATACCACCGTGATGTACCGACACAAAACCTGCTATGTTTGTCAGTGATACCACCTGCCTGGATATTTTTTGTCTCCTCTCTCCTATTTATCGAAAATGAAAAAAATTTTATGGGTTTACCATTCGGTCCTTCGATAGCCGTCGTCCTCATGTGGGTTGCCCGACAGTCTTTTCCTGTCCAGTAAAAATGCAAAATAATTAATTACTTTTATTTACTTAAAGTAAATGTATTTGCCTACTCATTTTTGCTCCGTTATTTTCAATTTGTGTTTAAATTACGATAAGTTGCATTTAGAGTACTGCAGGATTTGAAGCAACGAATTAATTAAAAAATAAAATAAAGTCGTTCAAATCATCGTGTTGAACCTGTGCTCATTGAAGGCATGTCCAGTAATGGCGAAAGCAAACTAGTAATGATAGAACACAATGAAAAGTTATACAAATAACATACTTTGAAAAATGTATGAAAAACGTAGATGCCAATGCTAGTGCAATAGTGAATGAATTGCACGGTCAGACTGTTACATCAGATGTGAAGCGGATGTTAAATTAAGGTTGCATTCTAATCATTATATTATATAATATAAATAGTATCTTTCTGGTGTGTAATGATCTATGCGCATATCTTGTATCAGGTGCTATATAGATGCACACTCGAAATAGACGTGAGACGCCCGGCTCCTGAAATTATTCGCTAGATACTCTTTTTAATTAATTTCAAGTTGCCCTCAAAAATATATATTCGCTAGATGTCCCTTTTAATTAATTTTGAGACGCCCACTCAAAAAATGTATTCGCTAAATGCTCCTTTTAAATAATTGATAGATGCCCTCGCGAATTATTTGCAATACGCCCCCACGAATTATTCATTGCAATGGACTGAGGCTAATAGAGTTCATCCTCCGCTCTCGTGATCACGAGTCTGAGCTCGCTTAGCGAGACTTTATCTAATCGATATTTTGCTCCCCAGTAAAGCTAGGAATGACTTCATCACTATTAATGTTTAAACGAGGTATTATTTATGACCATATAACCTAAACATGTAGCGTGTATATTTTTACTAGTGTTCTATTTACCATCGAGGGAGCAAGGACCAGCACACTCGCCAACGTCAACAGACGTCTGCAACGGAAACCCCTCGTGAAAACGCACCCATTTCGGTCGCCTGCAAGGTAGTAATTAAAGAATAAAATGCACCCATTTCGGTCGCCTGCAAGGTTAAAAAGAATTAAAAAGAATTAAAGAATATTAAAGAGTAAATTGCTCCCATTTTTTTGTCGCCTGCAGCTTTAAATGTAATGAATAAAACGTATCCGCTCCGGTCTCCTGCAGGGTAGAAAGTACTCAATAAATAGCACCCATTTTGGTTGCCCAAGTTCGCACTCGCTCATCGTAAAATTTTCTTATCTCGCTAAAATGTTGATTGATTCGCTTTCTTCATTGATTGCGGCGTTTTTAAAAATTCCTTTCAAAATTATTCATTTTAGAACTTTGACATAAATTTGAATAATCATACACACTATTAACCTGAATTGACTGCATATATTTATAACCAGATAATAGAATATCTGTGTTATAAAAGGTCGGATTAGTGATAGTTACAGGTGCAGTCATAGTTACAGGTAAAAAGCCCTGACCACACAACGCCTAGGGAAATGACTTTTTTCTTGTCCCAATAGCAACAAACTTTTGTCCTTGTAAGCTAGGGTTCGGCCTGGCTAAAGAACGTATCTGTCCGCTCTCAGCTCAAGCTGTTGGTTTAAAAGTCTGTCACTGTTTGGCCAATACAACCCATTCATTTTTGTGAGAGAAATTCTGACCTGAAGCAAGCCTGCTGACGAGGTTCGCAGGCGCACGTCTCGGTGACGGTAGCGTTGACGTTGCCTTCGTCAGTGTCGTGAGTCACCAAACTTGTGACGCTCGCGAAGCATTCGTCGTCCGCGCCGCAGGACGAGTCGCTGGCGAGAGACCGTCGCCGCTCCGCTTTGAGTGCCTTCGGGGCGACCGACGAGAAATAAAACGTTGGAATATCTTTAATTAAACGCTGCTTCAAAGAAATCAAGACGTAATCGACGTTGTTTTAATAAAATCAAGACGTAATCAACGTTGCTTTCAAAGAAATCAGGACGGAATCAACGTTGTTTTCAAAGATATAAGACGGAATCAACGTTGCTTTCAAAGAAATCAGGACGGAATCAACGTTGTTTTCAAAGAAATCAGAAGATAATCAACGTTGCTTTAACGTCACTTCGTCATTTACCAGGAAGCGAGTTAATATATACAAGTGCTTCTACACGAGTATAGTGGCAGCCACTACATATATCAAACGGCAATCACCACTATTTACCGTGTTATTAAGCTATCGTATAATTTTACTGGCCACAGAAGAACCTATAATAACACTCTACACGAGGCCAATAACATATGATATAGTAATTAGTAAACAAGTAATTAAACATAACATATGATATAGTTAAGTAATTAGTATAGTAATCAGTTAACATATGAATTTGTGTACTGATCGCCACTACGTTTCCCGTTCATAAGTTTTTATGTAACCAAATAAATTATGTTCAATGAATACAACAATATTTTCCTATATTTCATTTCATTTCATTTAATCATGTGTTTAAATTAGAAGTTATGTTCCTTCTGGTCTAAGCTAGTATTAAAAAAGAAAGGAATGTTTCTATCTTTCATTTTAACGTGGTTTTAAAAGAAATTTATTGCATTATTCTTGCCTTGCCTTGAAAAAGGAAGTTTATTGCCTTTATTTGCAATGAATATCATGCGTAACAGTGGTCCAGTTTTGTAGTTAAAATTAAGTTTTAACGTAGCCACTTGAATATAATACAGATATTTTTAATTGATAACTAACTGATAGTGAGGTTTCTATCCTCATATTATTCATAAGCCACGTTATGCAGTGCAAAATGCGTTCTCATATCATAAATCTCATATCATAATAGCTTTTTATCAATCTCAATGACATAAGTTTAAAAACACAAAAACTGCTAAATTAGTTCAGCATTAAACCGTAAGTTGTTCTCTGCAACAATACAATCGCGTACAAAAAATAGCAAATTTTTTCATTCATAAAATTCCAGAGAATGCGAACTGACGCGGGGACTCACTTATAAACTTGAATTGTCATCAAATAAAAATATTATAACCTGTTAGATTTATGAAGGCACTTATAAATATCAACAATCATCACTCAACTCAATCCCAAATTCTGGGCTAACGCATCACACGGCAATAATTAAGATCCATGAATCCAATAGCCGCAACATTAATATTACTTTGTTTTGTTCACATTATAATTCATAATAATATTATTCGTTTTATTTTAACATTATAGGAAGAATTTGGTTTAGTAATCATTATAAATCTTAACGAACTTATATGGCGCTGTTGCGGGAGAGGTGAAACATACTTTGCTACCCCAACGGTATAGTAGAATTATTAATGCAATTTGGAAATAAAATTAGCAAATGTTGATAAAATCAGAGCTATAAATGTTCATTCAGAGAAGCTTGAAAAATGCTCTCAACCGCGAGTTTCAAAACCCATATCCCGACAGCTTAAACTACACTAGTTTTGACCACCAATTTAATCAGTTATCACTTACTTCTGTATATATGCAGATAATTATAAAGCACTTAGTTCTAAAATATTCTTCTTTTAGCATCATCAATTGGAATTTTATTATATAATAATAAATAAAGCTTAATTTCTTCTCAACTACCATACAACAACTGGATTTGGTCCTCTCTTTCGTTAACAAAGCTACAGAATAAAATACCAGTATATCAAACCAAAAGAATCGTTTTACAGCGAGTTTTAATTAACTTCTAACGTGATTCAACAATTGAATTATCTTTTTTTAAGATAATAACGATGTTGTTAAAGTGACCGTCATTGAATTAGTTTAGTGGAGTAAGTTTGATATACAAGTGGCGAAACGCGAATGATATAATATCCGGATTTTCATCCATTTAGTTTATCCTAAATTATTGCTATCGTGCAAGAAGAAAACATAGTTGTATACTCGTTTCATTCTTACATATATTGCCCCATATAGCCTCCTTTGTTTCAAATGCACAACATTTGGTCAATATATAGTCACTAAAACTAAAAATAATTGACATCAATTTACAAACATCCTATTTCCGTAGAACACATGCGAATGTTCGTATTTTTGTGGACGAGAAGAAGATTTTACGCTTAAAAAGCATTTTGCGTCAACCGGGTCGTTTACCTATGAATTTTTCCGCTATTAATCAGTTTGAGGATTCAATTATGTCAAAAATCGTCTATCTCAAAGATTGGTTAAAGTTGTTTAACATTTTTGTTTGTTATATGCTGTCGTCGACACGAATGTGTATGTTTTATACCCTGATTGAAATACAGGGTTAAACGGATCATATTATTGCAAACGGACAAGGAATTATTTGACAAGATTATTTTTAGTCCTTATGGTAAGTCCAATTAACCTGAATTGACTGCATAGATCTTATTACAATATAATAAAATATTTGGGTTATTAGGCGTCAGATTAGTGATATTTCAGCGATGAATAACAGCGACAGGCCACATCAGGCCTATATACTGTACAGCGCCGACATCACTATGTTATGTTATGTAATAATATCATCTCAGGAGCAGGCGTATTGCTTAACTACATTTAAGTTGCGAACTTATCCGTCCTGCGCATGATAGAAAAGCCGTTCAATAAAATATCTGTGTTATAAATGGTCGGATTAGTGATAGTTTAGCGGTAAATAATATAATTTCAGGAGCAGGCGCACTGCTTAACTACATTGAAGTTGCGAACTTCCCCGTCCTGCGCGTGATAGAAGAGCCGTTCAATAAAATATCTGTGCTATAAATGGTCGGATTAGTGATAGTTTAGCGGTGAATAATATAATTTCAGGAGCAGGCGCATTGCTTAACTACATTTAAGTTGCGAACTTCTCCGTCCTGCGCGTGATAGAAGAGCCGTTCAATAAAATATCTGTGTTATAAATGGTCAGATTAGTGATAGTTTAGCGGTAAATAATATAATTTCAGGAGCAGGCGCATTGCTTAACTACATTTAAGTTGCGAACTTCTCCGTCCTGCGCGTGATAGAAGAGCCGCTCGCGTCGCACTGCAGAGCAGCTGCCGGCGCTGTGCTGCAGCGACATCAGGCACACTCCGTCACTCGACCTGTAACGCAGACAGCACTGCTTTTAACATGTAACGCAGATAATGTTATGTATAACATGTAACGCAGATAACACTGCTTTTAACATGTAACGCAGATAATGTTATGTATAACATGTAACGCAGATAACACTGCTTTTAACATGTAACGCAGATAACACTGCTTTTAACATGTAACGCAGATAACACTGCTTTTAATAGCTTACGGCTTATACAGTCGCTCGCTTAGTACCGTTAAATCTTAACGAACTTATATGGCGCTGTTGCGGGAGAGGTGAAACATACTTTGCTACCCCAACGGGATAGTAGAATTATTAAAGCAATTTGGAAATAAAATTAGCAAATGTTGATAAAATTAGATTTATAAATGTTCATGTAGAGAAGCTTGAAAAATGCTCTCAACCGCGAGTTTCAAAACCCATACCCAGACAGCTTAATTAAACTACACTAGTTTTGACCACCATTTTAATCAGTTATCACTTACTGTTGTATACATGCAGATAATTATAAAGCACTTAGTTCTAAAATATTCTTCTTTTAGCATCATCAATTGGAATTTTATTATTTTTTAATAATAAATAAAGCTTACTTTATTTTCAACTACCATACAACAACTGGATTTGGTCCTCTCTTTCGTTAACAAAGCTACAGAATAAAATACCAGTACATTAAACCATACCATAAGAATCGTTTTACAGCGAATTTTATTTAACTTCTAACGTGATTCAACAATTGAATTATATTTTTTTTCAAGATAATAACGATGTTGTTAAAGTGACCGTCATTGAATTAATTTAGTGGAGTAAGTTCGATATACAAGTGGCGAAACGCGAATGAAATAATATACGGATTTTCATCCATTTAGTTTATCCTAGATTAGTGCTATCGTGCAAGAAGAAAACATAGTTATATACTCGTTTCATTCTCACATATATTGCCCCATATAGCCTCCTTTGTTTCAAATGCACAACATTTGGTCAATAGTCACCAAAACTAAAAATAATTGACATGTATTTACAAACATCCGATTTCCGTAGAACACATGCGAATGTTCGTATTTTTGTGGACGAGAAGATTTTTCGCTTATAAAGCATTTTGCGTCAACCGGGTCGTTTACCAATGAATTTTTCCGCTATTAATCAGTTTGAGTCTTCAAGTATGTCAAAAATCGTCTATCTCAAAGATTAGCTAAAGTTGTTTAACATTTTTGTTTGTATGCTGTCGTTGTCACGAATGTGTATGTTTTATACCCTGATTGAAATACAGTCGATATGGATTAATCGGATCATATTATTGTAAACGTACAAGGAATCATTTGACAAGATTATTTTTAGTCCTTATATATGGTAAGTCCAATTAACCTGAATTGACTGCATAAGTCTTATTGCAATATAATAAAATATCTGTGCTATAAATGGTCGGATTAGTGATAGTTTAGCGGTAAATAACATAATTTCAGGAGCAGGCGCACTTCTTAACTACATTCAAGTTGCGAACTTCCCCGTCCTGCGCGTGATAGAAAAGCCGCTCGCGTTGCACTGCAGAGCAGCTGCCGACGCTGTGCTGCAGCGACATCAGGCACACTCCGTCACTCGACCTGTAACGCAGATAACACTCTGTTTAACATGTAACACAGAAAATGCTATGTATAACATGTAACACAGATAACATTGCTTTTAACATGTAACACAGATAATGCTATGTATAACATGTAACACAGATAACACTCTGTATTATATGTATGACAGATAGGTAACACTCCATATTACATGTAACACAGATAACGCTACGTTTTCCATGTAATACAGATACCACTCTGTATTACATGTATGAAAGATAACACTCCGTATTACATGTAACACAGATAACGCTCCGTATAACAAGTGACAGAGATAACACTCCGTGTGACATGTAACATAGATAACACTCCATATAACATGTAACACAGATAACACTCCATATTACATGTAACTCAGATAACACTCTATATTACTTGTAACATAGATAACTCTCCGTATATTATGTAACATATACAACACTACGTATTACATGTAACAAATATAAATTTACGGATAACATCACTAACATGTAACACAGATAACACTCCGTATCACATGTAACACAGATAACACTCCATATTACTTGTAACATATATAACGCTACGTATAATATGTAACATATATAACATTACGTATTACATGTAACAAATATAACACTAAGGATAGCATCACTAACATGTAACACAGATAACACTCCGTCACCCGACCATTACTGATATCTATAGATACGTTAACAGTCGCTAAAATTATCCGTACACGAATGCACGATAACGAGAGTTACAGTCAGCTGGATGTTATTGTACCATCTGTAAGAACTGCGGGCTGAATCACATCTATACTCTACCCAACGATGCTAGTTAATCAGCCAACATGCATCCGACTTTGAATTAACGTTCATTATGCGTTATTTCAACGCTATGTCAAGCTGATTAAGCGCTATTTCAACGTTATTTAGCATTGATTTAGCGTTATTCCAACGACATTTTCCTGCAAAGACGTTCATGAATTAACGTTCATTAAGCGTTATTTCAAGGACATTTGAAGCTGATTAATCGCTATTTCAACGTTATTTAACATCGATTTAGCGTTATTTCAACGCCATTTAAAGCTGATTAAGCGCTATTTCAACGTTATTTAATATCGATTTTAAAGCTGATTAAGCGCTATTTCAACGTTATTTAACGTCGATTTAGCGTTATTTCAACGCCATTTAAAGCTGATTAAGCGCTATTTCAACGTTATTCAACGTCGATTTAGCGTTATTTCAACGGAATTTTCTTGCAAGACAAAATATCCTCACTTGAACACGCAGCGGCCCCCCGCGTCCAGGGCATCGCACTCGCCGCTACACCGACCGACGTCTACCACCTGGGCGGGTGAAAAAAAGTTATTCATTTGGAGGATCTTACATTATTTAATGTAACTTTCTTTATCAAAAATATTTAACTTTTGTTGCATAACTTGCCATTTCGAGAATATTACATTTCTGATTTATGCGTTGTTTTTCAGTATAAGCACTGATATGCCCTTTTGTTAGTGCAAAATGTGTCAGGAAGATCTACACAAGTGCAAAAAGTGCACCGATACTTGGAAAAAAGTGTCCTCATCTGATGTCACTGTAATGATAATAAACTCATTACGTTTTACAACCTTTTCCACAATTTTAAATGCTGTTTTTTTTCAATAAATCAGCACTAAACTTCACCTCGATTCTACCGTCAGCGCTGAAGTTTGCTTCAGGGTCGGTGGAGGTGAAGTTGTAAATGTGCTGCAGATGAGCGATCCTAAAGCAGGAGCCCACGCAGCTGCACTGCTCAATCACCGACACGCATTCCGAACCTGTTTACGATTTGTATTAATTGATTTTATAATTGTCATAAAATAACACTGTGAATACCCTGCCACTGCCGAAACACCGAAAATTATCGAAAGGTGTTAGAATTATTTACTTCTTTGCAAAATGTCGTGCTGCTAATTATTTGCTTTTTATAATTGCTGTATTGACAATACATCGTTTTTAAAATGTGTGATCTTTTTCGACCGCTTGTGATCGGTCTTTCACAAAATATGAATTTGAAATTTAACGCTGCAGCAACCAATAACTTAATATCTGACATATTTCCCAAATGAAGCTTTAATTCCTTGATTGAAATTGAATATTTGATAATCATCAACTCAACCCATCAGTTACACTTTCTTGTAATTGCTCTCTCAAAATCTCCTTTATCGAACTACGGTATTCTTTCTGGTTTCAACTTACCCCTAAATTAGGTTACTACTGGTATCAAGTTAGTTCATATTTATGCTATCCCTGGTATATTAATTAAGTTTTTAATACTGTTTCTCCTGGTATCAAGTTAATCTTAAATCAAGATACTCTTGATAAAAAAAAATATTTTTTAATTCCTAGAAGTATGCGTTGCATGTTCCTACCACCGCGATGTACCGACACAAAACCTGCTATGTTTGTCGGTGATGCCACTAACCTGGATATTTTTTGCCTCCTTTTGCTTATTTATCGAAAATTAAAAAAATTTATGGGTTTACCATTCGGTCCTTCGATTGCCGTCGTCCTCATGTGGGTTGCCCGACAGTCTTTTCCTGTACAGTAAAAATTTCAAATCATTATTTACTTTTATTTAATTAAAATAAATGTATTTACCTACTCAATCTTGCTCCGTTATTTTCAATTTGTGTTTAAATTACGATAAGTTGCATTTAAGGTACTGCCGGATTTGAAGTCACGAATTATATAATTAAAAAATAAAATAAATTCGTTCAAATCATCGTGTTGAACCTGTGCTCATTGAAGGCATGTCCAGTAATGGCGAAAGCACCAACACTAGGAGGCAATAACTCGAATAATGCACAACTAGTAATGATAGAACACAATGAAAAGTTATACAAATAACATACTTTGAAAAATGTATGAAAAACGTAGATGCCAATGCTAGTGCAATAGTGAATGAATTGCACGGTCAGACTGTTACATCAGATGTGAAGCGGATGTTAAATTAAGGTTGCATTCTAATCATTATATTATATAATATAAATAGTATCTTTCTGGTGTGTAATGATCTATCCGCATATCTTGTATCAGGTGCTATATAGATGCACACTCGAAATAGACGTGAGACGCCCGGCTCCTGAAATTATTCGCTAGATACTCTTTTTAATTAATTTCAAGTTGCCCTCAAAAATATATATTCGCTAGATGTCCCTTTTAATTAATTTTGAGACGCCCACTCAAAAAATGTATTCGCTAAATGCTCCTTTTAAATAATTGATAGATGCCCTCGCGAATTATTTGCAATACGCCCCCACGAATTATTCATTGCAATAGACTGAGACTAATAGAGTTCAGCTTCCGCTCTCGTGATCACGAGTCTGAGCTCGCTTAGCGAGACTTTATCTAATCGATATTTTGCTCCCCAGTAAAGCTAGGAATGACTTCATCACTAATAATGTTTAAACGAGGTATTATTTATGACCATATTACCTAAATATGTTGCCTGTATATTTTTTCTAGTATTTTATTTACCATCGAGGGAGCAAGGGCCAGCACACTCGCCAACGTCAACAGACGTCTGCAGCGGAAACCCCTCGTGAAAACGCACCCATTTCGATCGTCTGTAAGGTTAAAAAGAATTAAAGAATATTAAAGAATAAATTGCTCCCATTTTTTGTTGCCTGCAGCTTTAAATGTAATGAATAAAACGTATCCGCTCCGGTCTCCTGCAGGGTAGAAAGTACTATAAATAAATAGCACCCATTTTGGTTGCCCAAGATCACACTCGCTCATCGTAAAATTTTCTTAATCTCGCTAAAATGTTGATTGATTCGCTTTCTTCATTGATTGCGGCGTTTTTAAAAATTCCTCTCAAAATTATTCATTTTAGAACTTTGGCATAAATTTGAATAATCATACACGCTATTAACCTGAATTGACTGCATAGGTATTACCAGATAATAGAATATCTGTGTTATAAAAGGTCGGATTAGTGATAGTTACAGGTGCAGTCATAGTTACAGGTAAAAAGCCCTGACCACACAACGCCTAGGGAAATGATTTTTTTCTTGTCCCAATAGCAACAAACTTTTGTCCTTGTAAGCTAGGGTTCGGCCTGGATAAAGAACGTATCTGTCCGCTCTCAGCTCAAGCTGTTGGTTTAAAAGTCTGTCACTGTTCGGCCAATACAACCCATTCATTTTTGTGAGAGAAATTCTGACCTGAAGCAAGCCTGCTGACGAGGTTCGCAGGCGCACGTCTCGGTGACGGTAGCGTTGACGTTGCCTTCGTCAGTGTCGTGAGTCACCAAACTTGTGACGCTCGCGAAGCATTCTTCGTCCGGGCCGCAGGACGAGTCGCTGGCGAGAGACCGTCGCCGCTCCGCTTTGAATGCCTTCGGGGCGACCGACGAGAAATAAAACGTTGGAATATCTTTAATTAAACGTTGCTTCAAAGAAATCAAGACGTAATCCGCGTTGTTTTCAAAGAAATCAGGACGGAATCAACGTTGTTTTCAAAGAAATCAGGACGGAATGAACGTTGTTTTCAAAGAAATCAGGACGGAATGAACGTTGTTCTCAAAGAAATCAAAAGATAATCAACGTTGCTTTAAAATCATTTCGTTATTTACCAGGAAGCGAGTTAATATGTACAAGTGCTTCTACACGAGTATAGTGGCAGCCACTACAAATATCAAACGGCAACCACCACTATTTACCGTGTTATTAAGCTACCGTATAATTTTACTGGCCACAGAAGAACCTATAATAACACTCTACACGAGGCCAATAACATATGATATAGTAATTAGCAAACAAGTAATTAAACATAACATATGATATAGTTAAGTAATTAGTATAGTAATTAGTTAACATATGAATTTGTGTACTGATCGCCACTACGTTTCCCGTTCACAAGCTTTTATGTAACTAAATAAATTATGTTCAATTAATGCAGCAATATATTCCTATATTTCATTTCATTTAATCATGTGTTTAAATTAGAAGTTATGTTCCTTCTGGTCTAAGCTAGTATTAAAAAATAAAGGAATGTTTCCATCTTTCATTTTAACGTGGTTTTAAAAAAAAATTTATCGCATTAGTCTTGCCTTGCCTTGAAAAAGGAAGTTTATTGCCTTTATTTGCAATGAATATCATGCGTAACAGTGGTCCAGTTTTGTAGTTAAAATTAAGTTTTAACGTAGCCACTTGAATATAATACAGATATTTTTAATTGATAACTAACTGATAGTGAGGTTTTTATCCTCATATTATTCATAAGCCACGTTATGCAACGCAGAATGCGTTCTCATATCATAATTTCATATCACAAGAGCTTTTATCAATCTCAATTAGTCAAGTTCAAAACATAAAAATTGCTAAATTAGTTCAGCATTAAACGGGAAGTATTTCTCGGCAACAATACAATCACGTACAAAAAATAGCAAATTTTTTCATCCATAAAATTCCAGAGAATGTAAACTGACGCGGGGACACACTTATAAACTTGAATTGTCATCATATAAAAAATATATAATCTGTTAGATTTATGAAGGCACTTATAAATATCAACAATCATCACTCAACTCAGTCCCAAATTCTGGGCTAACGCATCACACGGCAATAATTAAGATCCATGAATCCAATAGCCGCAACATTAATATTACTTTGTTTTGTTCACATTATAATTCATAATAATATTATTCGTTTTATTTTAACATTATAGGAAGAATTTGGTTTAGTAATCATTAATGTTTAAAGATTTATCTGGGAGAAATATTGACGTGATCAGTTTGTTGGTTTCTTACAATTGTGGCCAATCAGCTGACATGTGGTCATTGCTGCTAGACTTAACTGAACATACAGTGACACTTAAAAGTACTGGATACATTACAGTTTTCTTTATATCTAAAGATTTTACCTAATACTTATTCAGTATATTGCTAATGGCACTAGAAACATTATATAGAACGGATTTTGAAAAGTAAGCAGTATTTAGATTTTATTCAACAAAATAGAAAAATTAACCCACGCAGAAGTATCAGGTACATGTTCGAATATGAACAAAAATAACTTTTTTTAAGGCACTCAAAATTTGCTTTTCACTTTAGACGTTCTAATAATCTCATATCGTTATCAACTTAGCCAATCAGACTCAAATCTGTCACCAACTCTAAAGTTTTAGCTATTTTAAATAAAATTTTGAAGATGAAGCTGAATAATATCTCACCAGAACACAAAATCTTGCAAACAATAACAAACTGCTCTGATTGGCCAATTAGATAACGATATGAGACTAGTGGAACGTCTAAAGTGAAAAACGAATTTTGAGTACCTTAAAAAAACAATTTTTGTTCATTTTCGAACATGTACCAATACTTTTGCGTGGCTAATTATTATATCTTATTGAATGCTTATTGTTCAATATATTTTCTAAATAATATTTCTAGTACCATTAGCATTATACTGACCGAATATTAGGTAAAAGCTACCAAGTTTTATTACCAAGAATTTAAAAGCTAAGAAGATGCCAAAAAAATCCACAATATCTTCAATGAGAGATCGTCTGGGAGACCAGCGCCATGATCAGTTCAATAATATATAAAACATGAGTAAAATCAGAACAAAATATCGAAAGATATACGAAAAATAATAAAACCTAATATTATTAGGGTTTAATATTAATTTAAATGTTCATTTTCAAATTAGTAACAGAAATCTAGAATTGGTGAAAATTCAGTTATTTTCTCTCATTTCATTCATATTTTTTTAGACATCAACGCTAGATAAACCTACGTTTGCTGTTGAACGCCTGCTGGTAATTTGGCCGACCATTGATTTTGAAATCAATTTTGCTAGGCTCTTATCCACAGTATACGGACTTTCGCATAGCGGCTTCTCAGCCTTCAAAAATATTAATCAAATAAAATTCTATTCAAGTTAAAAACTAACAAGCGTGTTGACTCCGGTTCATAGATACTGCAGATGTAAAATTTTTCGATGGCTAACTAAGGAAGTTTTGCGATGATGTCACGTCTGGAATTAACCAGCTCTGAATTACACACACTTCAGTATCACCGCGAAAAATTTGTCCTTGATCTCTCATTGTAACTTCTTATATTTAATTAATGAAGTGAAATAAAATGTAGATTTCTTTTACTTCGTATATTTTAATTTCCAGTTCATAATTCAACGTTCGTTCGTTCTCATACATCAAGCCACGTGTGCACTCGTGTGCCAGCGTCGCTTACACTCACATTTTCTAATTGAAATTCTAACGCAATCAACACAAGTGATCCTTGAGGCTATTAGGTTCCTTTAAGAATAATGTAGGTAATGTCCATAAAAAAATCTATATTCAGGACTCACTAGTCTAAATTTATGAAGAAGGAAATTGAAGAAAGGAAAGCCAAAAACTCCATAGAACCCCATCAAACTCAATTTTCTCGCTCGTATAAAAAATGTTAAGGGTAAACTATATAAACAAAGTTCATAGGTCAGGTCGACCGTGCCTCTGCCGTCCTCATGGACGAATAGATTATTTTGTTTATTTTCTAACAGCTGATCGACGGAATCACAAGAAGTTTTTCGTCAGTGGACTTGCAGAAAACCACTGGACGCTGAGCATCCCGGGGACGCCATGTTTTGGCATCGTTTGCGGCACCGATAATATCGGATGATGATAGGCAATGTCAAGGGATGAGCCTTAATGAAAACGCGACGTTACTTGATAAATGAGCTTTCCTGCAGTCAACCAAAAAACGGAGTAGGGGTAGGCAAATTATATTTAGTATATTTTAAATGGAGAAAATATTAGTATGATAACATAACCATGCTCGTAACAAGTAAAATATATGCCAATTTTCATGATAACCCAATCAGATACTGCAGTTAGTAATTACCGTACAATATTCACTATTAACAAAGTCCCCGATAAAAACGCTCCACATGCTCAGTAATTCTTTATGAACAACAGAGCAAATTTTCCGGTGGTAATAAAACATAAATATAAAAAATATATTACACTTTAAACTTGAGGAGGGGAAGGAAACGAAGCAGTTGAGCCTTGAATAAAGTATTGAATTTCGTATTATTACAGGGTTATTTACATGGAGATTTTATGGTCTCCCCAGCGAAGCGAGGTAGGGGCGCTGCTCCACCGTTACCTTGGAGGCGAAGAGGGGTTAAAATTAAGAACTTATTTATAATTAAAAAATAATCTAGCACTCAGTTAATAACTGACATGGGGTACGTGTTCACTGACACGTACCCCATGGAGGACATCAGTGATGCCTTCTACATGGTCAAGGGTAAGAACATCACAGTTGGTGCTGAAGATATTCAGATCGATGGTGCCAACCCTTCGGCTGAGGAAGCTCCTGAAGAAGGTAAAGTAGTCTTGCATTTTACTACCTTGGTTGCATTTTCTGTTATGTTGTTGTTATAGTACTTATATTTTTTGCTTGCTTGACTACATCTTATTTGTTAGACATTTCCACAATCCTTAGGGTATAAATTTGTTCTTTTTCTTCATACCTTTTGTTGGGTATGAATTTGTAAATAGTAGAAGTTGGCTGTAAGACTTGTTGGTGTAAACATCACATTAATGTTGCTCCGTTAGGAGTGTATAACGCAATTCCTTCTTAATTGCTATTTATTATTTTGAGTGATCACTCTTTGTTTTTCGTTTTACTTATTTACGTTAATAATACATGTTCGCGCTTTCTTTGATTAGGAAAGGGCGGACTCCAGTGCTAACTTTGGGCTTGGCCAATTCTTGTGGCTCGACCACCTTAACTTTGAGCTTCGGCTTTTACTCTAATAACTTTAATATTTGTTCCTAACCTATTGGGAAAGCTTGATGCTTTCTTAAGCTTAACTTACTTGTTAATTTTGGAGTCTGCCCTCTCTTTCTTCTACTTTCATTATTTCCCTTAACTTGGCCTCTTAAAATTTCAGCTAAATCCGCTTGCTGGCAAAAGATTTTGAGGTTGTTGCGGGCTGATGCTATTCTGACATAGTGCGACATACATTTAGGCTAGTACTTAGTTTATATTATTGTTACCATTTATTTTACAGCCATACCTTTTCTTTGTTCTGTAGCGACCATGTATATACGTTTCCTCAAGTTATCCCCGCAACTCATTTTCTAAGATTATTGCTAGCCGTATTTAGCGTAGTTACCCATCAAATCTAGCTCAGTATTATTATCCATGTTTTTGCCTTAAGCATCATTATTAATTATCGAACGCAATGGGAATGCTGTTAAATATGAATTAGCGATTTATTTATGATATTAAAACCGACCTAGGACATTGCAACATTAAGTAACTCTAGTAGTGATAATCATTTACACATCTCTAATAGAGTGCCTAACCTGGTCTCCAGCGCTAGTCCCTGTCAGTGAGGAGAAGTCCTACTGTGTGTCATGTCATAGTAGGAAATAGAATTGTAAGACGCTAGCTCAGTCTGGTCTCTGATTCACACGCCTTAGCGGCTGATCCACAGGGCGTTTGGTACAACTAAACGTTTGGCACGAGTTAGACCTTAAGGGACTCCATACCGCGCTGCTAGCATTCCCACGTCTTACAACTGGTGACCCCGAGCTCAAGAGAGTCTCCACCGTCTACAACCGGTGACCTCGAGCTCTCGAAAGTTCACCCCCACTACTCGCTCCACTCCGCACGGGGGCAACGATCACTTCATCGCGTGAACGGAAGCTGCCTCCCCCACGGAGTACGCCTGTCATGCAAAGTTCAATAGAATAACTGCGAGTCTGGTGGGATACGTATTTGCGATCTTTTTGGAACTGTCATCTGCACCTGGCTCAGAATTTAAAGATCCTTCTGGATGTTCTGGGTTGGTAAATTTATTGCTTCCATTTGCGAATTTATTAAATCTTGTTGAAACATTGAACTAATAATACTGTTTTACCTAATTATATATTTGAAGGTTATTTCTCGATTCCAGAGTTATGTTGGGCCGGGCTTGTTCGTCTGTGTAACGTCGGCGAGCCTGTATGAACCAGCTAGCAAGCGTTATTTTTTGGGACTTGGTTCCTTCTTAATTTCTGCGAATGCGTCTTGATTCCTCAAGCTTGGGACCAGTCGTCTATGGGATCAAGTTTCTCAATAAAAGTTCAATCTATTTACCGTTTGTTTGTATTAAGCCTAACATATTTTGATATTGTGTTTCTGTAGATGTAAGTTGGAATTCTACTAAAAAAAGTTGTATTGCCAGAGATGTTCCACTCAAGTTGTTTGGCATTTTTAATTCAAATCATTATTTCTCACCATAGTTTAGTCATTAAAATACCAACATATGATGATAAACTATTTTTCTAAGGTTTGTGACCTATCCAGCAAATAAGACTTTGAAAATAGATCATTTTTGTCAATGTGCCACACACTTGATTCACATATCTAACTCAATCATTCTACCTGGCTCACATATTTCTCATCTCTAATATTGCAAACCTCTTCAGTAACATGTGTATTTTAGTTTATTTTAAGTAATATTTTCATAGCGCACTTTGAATTTCCAACCCTTCCCATTTTTGCAAAAGGCAGGGACTAAGTAAAATGTTTCCATACAATTCAATGATAGAATTTTAACTGTCCCAGTAAATAAAAATGAACTGATAATTATTCTGACTTTTGCAACGCGCAGGTGGAGACGCCACGTCCACGTCTGGCGTTGACGTTGTGCTGTTCATGAGACTACAGGAGACTGGCTTTGCTTCAGAGAAGGACTTCCTGCTCTACCTGAAGGGATACCTCAAATCGTCAGTTATTATACAGGCTTATTCTAAATGATGGACCCAATTTGATAAATTCATATTTGAGTATAGTTTCAAAATATATAATTTTATGTCGATGGAAGAGTAAGATTTAAAGTTTTTAAAATATTTATAAACGTTCCTCCTTGTGCTGTTCGGCAAACATCTAAACGGTAGCCTTCTGAATCAGTCACTTCCGAGCGTTGGGTAGGGCGCATAGTAAATGAAGATTTGGCTCAATACTTCTGTGGCCGCCAAGATCCCCTGATCTCACCCCATGTGACTGTTTCTTATGGGGTTACGTCAAGGAACCTGTTTGTATCCGGCCTCTACCAGCAACTCTGTTTACGTCCTGCCTCTACCAGCAACTCTGTTTACATCCCGCCTCTACCAGCAACTCTGTTTACATCCCGCCTCTGTCCCGCCTCTACCAGCAACTCTGTTTACGTCCCGCCTCTACCAGCAACTCTGTTTACGTTCCGCCTCTACCAGCAACTCTGGTTGATCTGAAGAACCGTATCACTGCTACGGTGCACTCAGTAACAGAAGATATGCTTTCTCGTGTGGGGGACGAGTTTGGCTACCGTTTAGATGTTTGCCGTGCAGCACAAGGGAGACATATTGAACATTTTTAAAAATGTTAAAAAATCTTAATCTTTCTCTTTTCACTGGTATAAATGATTAATTTTTAATTTATACATGAATAAATAAGATTTTATTGATTTGGGCCCATCAATAACCCTGCACAATATAATGAGTGTACATTATAGTACAAGATTTCTTCATAGGCCTGATATAATTAAATATTTCTTGATAAATCAACTATAATTCAATATTTCTTGGTGGATCTGATATGGTTCTACATCATCAGATGTGAAATAGATCTCTCAACTTGATATCGTCAATATAAACGCACAACCTAGTGCAAAACCGCTCGTCAGGTGTGTGAATTCTTCTTGTGTGTTGATCATTAAATGTAATGTGTTATTCGTAGCATATCTATTTATGGCTTTGTGCACTTCACTTTTGTTGGATGCTTAGTAATGCTCGTGTATTTAGCCATCATCCGAGTGTTGAAATGAATTTTTGTATTGCAGTCTGAAGGAAAAGCTACAGGAGAGCAACCCCGATGCTGTGGAGAAGCTCCCCGGCATCCAGAAGCCTCTTCAGGACATCCTTAAGAACTATAAGGTAACAAGGCAGATTATATACATCCTTAAGAACTATAAGGTAACAAGGCAGATATATCAGTTCAGAAAACAGTTGAACTGCACAATCTCGTGGAAGCCTTGTTTTATTTTCTGTGCACCTTCCAAGGTTGAGGTTATAATGGTATCGAAACTTTATGTGTGGATAGCCAACTTGAGGCTTGTTTTGGAAATGAATTGTGAACGATCAATGAATAGTGACTTGGAAAAATATATTACCCTCTGAAGATTCAGCACGAGATCTTCTTATGACTTGATATTTGGCTTTCAACTCTTCAGCCCGTAGAACTTTTACTGCTTGGCAATTTCCGATTCAAATCTAAATAAATAAAATATAAATTTCCGCCGTATACTTTCTAGTGTATTAACAGGGGCTAAAATATTAATTTTTGTGGTGCAGGACCTTCAGTTTTTCACCGGCGAGAGCATGAACCCCGACGGCATGGTGGTGATCATGGACTACAAGGACTTCGATGGCGAGGAGAGACCTGTGCTCTACTTCCCCAAATATGGACTTCAGGAGGAGAAGTTATAAGCCAGCTCCACCTTATGCTCTACCATTATAACTGCTGGTATGTATTTGCGTTATCTTTAAACAAAAGCAATAAGCTCCACCTTATGCTCTACCATTATAACTGCTGGTATGTATTTTCGTTATCTTTTAACAAAAGCAATAAACTCCACCTTATGCGCTACCAATATAAATGCTGGTATGTATTTTCGTTGTCTAATAAAAAAAGAAATAAGCTCCACCTTATGCTCTACTATTATAATTGCTGGTAAGTATCCGTCCTTTTTATGCGCTATATTCTTATATCCATTCAGATTTGATTACATCGGTCACGGTTCGACAGTCTTCAGTGATATGTCGTTAATGTAAATTTCATTATGTTATTCTTATTTTCATAGATTTTTTTTTTTTGCATTGGCTCTGTAGTTGTTACTGTCCGCACGGCTATTTTCAATTCCCGTCCAATGGACGAGTGCTAATTTCTTCTACCATTTTTTTCCTCCTGCTTTTCTTTCTCTTCAAAAAAATGACTTCTTGTGCTTTGGTATAAATGAATTTGGTATGAATTGTTGTTTGTATGTTTGGTTTGTTGTTTTTTTAGGTTGGAATATGAAGTTAGTCAAATACAGGTAATTGACTGCATCAAACGGGTCTGTTTTATGTTGAAGTCAAAACACAGAATCTTTTTATTCATGCCTTGCTCATCATAGCCATGAATTATTGATGACAACATCTAATGCTTGTAGGTGATGAATGATTGTAGGTTAATGGCTGTTCCAGCTTGAATTTAAAACTTAATTTTCTTTACTGTGAAAACATTCACCGCTTCATAATTTTGTGAATAATTATAGTTTTTTTATTTCTTTCAGTCTTCTACATCGATGGAACCCATATACTGACCTGAGAAGACCAGCGAATTCCTGCTTTTATCTAATTTATTAAATTGGTGAATAAAAGCAAGCTAACGTTGTTCTCTCTATCCCGTATGACATCCATACCAAAGTATCTCAAAGTGTCATGTCAAGAGCATCTATATTCGGCTTTAGCGAAAAATATCCGTGGATTTATGAATATTCCGGTTTATCTTTACATAGTGTGTGAGAGCGTTTAAACCGCCGTGAAATTTACCTCAAATTCGTTCAGCAAAAAGTAATAGATTCAGAGAGTCTGTTCTAAGTGCCCAATTGTCCTGAAATTTTCCGTTGATCGGATGTTTTTGAAACTTGAATATTGATATTAGCACGCGGTCGTTCGAAGGCAAGTCAACCTGCGATTACTCGTAGAATATTGATGTCGGCCAAGGCTCTACTGGCCAAAAATCTCAATGTTGGAATAAAGAAGATATTAAGCGCTTTAACTCCTCAATTACGTTCTGTGAGGGATCGATTGATAGATCATTTGACTGCTAATAATCTACTATCAGACTGTCAACATGGCTTTATTGCCGGGTTATCCTGCACCACTAATCTCTTATCGACTCTGAATGAATGGACCCGCCTGCTGGACGAAAGGGAGCCAGTAGATGCAGTGTACCTCGATTTTGCTAAGGCATTTGACAGTGTCACACATGAGCGGCTGTTGCGGAAATTGCAGTCTTTGGGAGTTGACAGCAATATACTCAAATGGATCAGAGATTTTCTAGTAGGGAGGCGACAACGTGTCAGTATTAATGGGTCCGTATCAGACTGGGCTTCAGTGCGCAGCGGCGTGCCACAAGGAAGCGTTCTCGGGCCTATTCTATTCGTTGCGTTTATAAACGATCTGCCAGAAGCTGTGTCTAGCGTTTGCTCGATGTATGCTGACGACACAAAAATTTATAATACAGTGAAGAATACGTCGCAAAAAGTACAGTTACAAGGTGATCTTGACAGGCTGGTTGACTGGGCTGATAAGTGGCAGCTGCGTTTTAACGCTGACAAAGGTAAAGTTACTAAAGTAATCCATCTTGGCAAGAATAATGAACAGCAAGTTCACAGTATGAGAAGACACGGTTGCAACGACAGAATGATAATGTCGAAGTTGACAGTGGAAAAAGATTTAGGAGTTAATATCGACAATGAGTTGAAATTTTTTACGCATATTGAAGTGAAGCCAATAAACGACTTAGACTGATCAGACGCTCTTTCAAGTTCATAGATGCAGAAGCGAATAGCGATGAAGCAGTTGTTTGTTGCTGACGTGCGCCCGAACCTAGAGTTTGGAAACGTCGTGTGGTCACCGAAATTTGAAAAGGACAAAATTTTAATAGTGAGTGTTCAAAGACGTGCAACAAGGATAATTCCGGGCTTGAAAGGCAAGTCCTATGAGGAAAGATTAAAGATTATGAAGCTTCCAAGCCTAAGTTATCAACGTCTGCGTGGGGAACTCATTGAAGCATACAAGTAAACTCATGGCTTATACAAGTATACTTATGGAGTATAATTTGAAACGAGTACCAACACCAGGGGCCACGGCTATAAACTAAAAAACTGCGTTGTAACGCATCCATGCGACAACACTTCTTCTCGCTTCCAGTCACCGACATGTGGAACAGCCTCCCTGATAGTATCGTTGACGCTCCGAGTATGAACGCCTTCAAGAACAGACAGACGAAGCTATGCAGGAGCATACAGTATTAGTAACACTCATAGCAGCGAAACTTAGACACCGCTATGAACACTAGAGTACATCTTTAGCAATGTAGCCACGAGGGCGCCAGCCCACAAATTAATCAACTATCTGTAATTCTAACATCTAGAGATTAATACGAACATTTTTGTAATATGTAAGTTATTACTGAATAAACACTGAAAGATGTGAGCTCTATTTATGACATTTACCCCACTCGGGTTCTAGGCGTCAGTCAACAGACTTGTATATCATGACAACACAGACAACGTAAATAATTCTAAACATTTGTCCATGCAAGGCTGAGAGTTGAGAGTTGTAGTGAACTCCCATCACTCTTCAGCGCATCATAATTATGTAGCGTTCACTGAATAAACTTCTGTTAAACATCATGGCTATAATAACCGAATGTCAGTGATAGTTATTGACATATAAGTTGTTTGGGCATCAATGCTGCCCTATATCATGACAATGTTTGGGCATCGCTGCTGCCCTATATCAGCAACAGCAGCTTGATGAGTAAGGAAATGGAATACAAATCCGTAAAACATAATGGCGAGCTCCAGAATAAAATCAATTCACATTAAATAGAAGTACCAGGCTTGTGGAACTCACATGCGTGTAGGCAACGATGACCAACATGACAGACGTATTCATGGTTTTTGTTCATATGCTAGTTAGCCCTAAAATAAAATAAATACGCTAGGTAATCAGTAGACATGGACGAGAATTTTGAAGTTATTTTTATATGTGTGGAGAATAAAATTGTCGTTTAACGTAATATGTGGAACCTGTGACGAAAAGAAATCAGCGATTGCTTAACTTCTATACAGATCCAAGCAAGAAGGGCAGGTACATACTGCTGCACTGATTACGAGCGGAGTACGGTAATATTCTGAGATCTAATATTCTAAGAATTAGGAACCTATTTTTTTTGGGGGGGGGGGCAACTTATTTACTTCTATGAGTCAAATATTTGTCTTAGACATTGGAAGGACATAAGGCAGTTCCGCCCACAGAGTCATTCATGGAATCTTCTCCAATAATCTTACCAGCAAGAGTTGCCTATATAGGCTATATTCAATTCGTGCAATTCCATACACCTTTCAAATGTCAGCGTCCTAGAGTATTTCTTAGTATTGGCAAAATGGACAACTTCAAATATATAAGTTTAACTTTGATACGTACGAACAGACAAATTCAGGAATCGTAGAAATAATTACTTTCAAACCAGTTTCCCAATGTTAAAAACGACTACGTCCTCACATAATCACGATATACAGAACGCACTAAGGATCTCCACATTTATCGAGATTATATTTATGGCCCCTATTATTATCTTATTCAATGCGAAAAGTTACCCTCCGACTTGTGTCCATGTCTACTGATTACATGACTTAACCATTCTACTTCATTGATGACATACTTATAAAACATTTATCCTTGAATGCTTGGATGATTGCTGCCTACACGCATGTGACTTTGAAATGCCTGGTAGATCTATTTAATGTGGATTGATTTTTTTCCAATTCAAGATTACATTTCCCGGATCTGTGATCCATTACATTACTGAAAACTCATTTGCCAATATCAATCAAGACGATGCGGTTATTGTGACTATGCCGGTTTTCCAAAGTTTGTGCTGCGAACAATATATAATATTGATGCGCAAAAGAGAGATGAGTGTTCACTAAATCTCTCAACTCACTGTCCTTCAAGATAAAATGGTTTGAATTATTCAACTTGTCTTTGTTGCCGTATTATACAAGTATGTTGACTGAAGCCGAGAACCTAAGTGACGTTCGTAGCAAATATCATTGTTAGAGCTATTTCTATCATTTTTTGTTCAGGAATCGCTGACATATTGCAAATATAGCAGTCAAATATGTTGCTGCAAAGTAGCTAGCAATGGGAAATATTTTCGAAAAATAGCACATGTGGTGAAGATGCTGATGGTGCGATCCTGTCACTGCTGGGAGCGTTGTCCGCATTGACAATCTTGCTAGCGACGTTCCTTTCTCTTATGCGCCGTGGAGCTTTTATGAATGTTTCTCTCCAGTAACTGGAAGATAACTGTTATGTTCGTTTATTCATAGAAATATTAGTTTGCTGACATCGCTATATAGTTACCCAGGAGTTTTGAAAAAACTAAATTCATCATGTCGGCACTAAGAATGTTTTGAATACCATTTACATCATTGGTTCACGAATAAAAATTCGATTCATAATAGAAAGAAACACCTATTTCAAATAAATGATCATGACATTTATACACTTGCATTTTTTTCAGATTTTGAATAGATGATGTAGCTGGTATCCGAAACATTACAAATGAAAATATGGCGAATTATATCTTCATAAAAAAGACAACCTGGCGTATTTTATCGTTGAAAAGCAAGCTTAGTACAGTTAACCACTCAAGTTTATTCAGGTTAAATTATTGTACAGCAAGTTGCTCATCCATCAGTGCGGGACTCGCGCGGTCACTCGCATTATGCGGCGCTGTTGAGCGAGCAACTCAATGGCCGTCACTGCGGCGTCATTGGCCGGCATCGTTTCTTTATTTTTTTCCATCGATGTCACCATTAACTAACTGAATTAAATATTATAACTCGTGAGATGAAAACCTCCTGTCTCTTATACACATCTTATTGAAGGTGAAGCCAATAAACGACTTGGACTGATCAGACGCTCTTTCAAGTTCCTAGATGCAGAAGCGATGAAGCAGTTGTTTGTTGCTGTCGTGCGCCCGAACCTAGAGTTTGGAAACGTCGTGTGGTCACCGAAATTTGAAAAGGACAAAATTTTAATAGAGAGTGTTCAAAGACGTGCAACAAGGATAATTCCGGGCTTGAAAGGCAAGTCCTATGAGGAAAGATTAAAGATTATGAAGCTTCCAAGCCT
>NW_025944726.1:0-76875 GCF_000764305.2 Hyalella azteca | reverse complement strand
AAAAAATAATATTGCATTAAATGATTTCAAATTAATGCAAGGTGATTCATCGTATCATGACTTACAAAGACCGTAGCAGGACTGTGACGTGACGATGAGACGAACCTCCAATTAACTAAGGGTAGTCAGACCTTGATTTCTGCTCCTTGAAGAATTGCTTGGTTTGCTTGAACACTCATACTTAAATAGCAAGAATGAATTGTGAATTCTTCAACGGTTGTGGTCGCTGTGAGCGGAACTAGCAGCGAAATGTTAATTCTATAACCAAAATTCACCAAATACTAGCGGAGAAATTTACAACTAATTCTTACTATTTAGATAGAGTCGGAATAAGAGAACTCTGGTAGCGCCCTGAAAATAAAAGATATTCATACAATAGCTACCAAGTTGGGCACGCTGCCCAACTTGGTGTTCAGTGACGAGAAAAAATTGACATTGAACAAAGCGTTAATCGTCAAAATGACAGAGCTTGGAGTCGGGATGGATCTGTGGCAACCAGAACAGCAACACGACGTCAAAATCCCATGTCCGTGATGATTATGGGCCGCGGTAACCGCCACTGGGCGGTCCCCACTTGTTTTTGTCCCTCCAGGAGTGAAAGTGAACAGTCAGCGAAATATTTCGGACATTTTGGAAGCTGTGTTGTTACCTTGGGCCCGTTTAAGTCTGCTAGAATGAGAATAGTTTAGTCTGGGATGCAATTGCCCCGGGAAACGCTTCAGAATGTAGTGTTCAGAAGGTATGGGTAATACAACCTTGAACAACCTTACAATCTTGCAACCTTATTTCGTATGGAAATCCAACTTACGAAATTGTATGTATTTTTCACTCTCTCCTCGTCAAAGGACCTCGAGGGTAAAATGTGGAAATAGATTAAACGAACTGGAGAAAGGGCTATATTTTATGTACGCGCTCGAGGCACGACTTATATCAAATAATTCACATTGATTCGAATTAAACATTTCGAGGTGACAATTGCCGTTTCATGAGACTCCTCTGTACTATAGTGGCGCGCTCTTCAATGCAGATATAATGGAAAAATGTCAATAATAATTATAAGGGAACGATTGTAACAACTATCCCCACACTCTCCTGTGCCCGGAAGTTTTCTGGTGAGAGCTCCGAATAAATTAATTTCCTCCTTGAATGTAACTCATTCATGAGGGTCGCGATTCATTGGCCTAAACCAAGGGCGCCTTGCTTTCTACTCATGGATGAATAAATTTTGTGAGCTTGAGGACTCCATGAGATTTATTCCTATTCAGACTCAGCGGTGTAATAATAAATTTTAAATCGATTCGGAAATAAAGTTCGAGAATATTAGCAGATTACGCCAGAGTTTTTATATCTTCAGATATTAATGAATTATTCTACCAGCAATACATGATTTCTCTTAATACCAAATGTTGAAGATTCATACATTTATATATAATCACTTGAGCGAAAAAAGTTTAGGAATAAATGCCAGAAAATCAATTAAAAGATTATATCTCAGACGAATCCTGAAATTAATGAATGTAGACTCCAAGTAATCGGATAAAAACACGGGAAAATAACGGAAATTTATATGGGATTCATTCTTAAATCTACCTAGTTGGTCGATTGATTACAAATCGCTTGACGGGATACTCAAAAATTTCTTAAGGGTATAAAGATATTACTGTAATAGATATGCTAGTGATACAAAATCCGTTCCACTTTTTGGGCAATAGTTTCATGTTATTATAATAGGAAACATTCCAGTGCGTTTTGCGTATTCGGAGGCTGCAAGTGAGCTGCTGTTCAAACTGAAAATCACTTTTCCCTTAGCATTTCGATGGAGATGTTTGGCAACATTTTCGAAAACAAATTGTTGCCTTGGAACCATCTACAAGGAAAAATATGTTTAAACTGTAGGCATCATTAATATATAAACAGTCAAATTTGCTGCGATGAAACGACCATGAAATGGAAAAATACTTAGTTGTTAATAAAATTGTATTTAGCTACAATCAATTTGATTTTTGTATTCAGTAGTGGTGGATGTACTACAAAACTTCTTTACATCGCATTGCAATCAAGAGTCTAGCAAATTTTGAGTGCATGATGAGTGCATCCCTTAGAGAGGCTTAATCAGGCGGCGTTTTGGCTCATGAGCGGAGCAGTGAGACGAATAGCGTCGCCTTCTGACTTCGTCTCAGTGAGCGCGCCTCAACAAGGGTTTGGGCTTCGGTCCTGCAATAGGCAATCGTCGAATCATGTCATGCAGGGCGCCTGCCTCAACTGCAAAATCTTTTGTTCACGAAATAGAACAGAAAAAATTAGAATTTTTCTAATTGCCCTTGTTATTTTCATATTCCAATTATGATTTTCCGTGGACCAGTTTCGAAATCAGTCATCATTCATCCAGCCCTTTGATACCTCCATTGTAGTTAGTACCATGAAGTATCAATTACATTACATTGTCAATTTTGGATATGTCTTCTCGATAGACCAGTTTTTAGGTCTCCAGGCAACACGTCACGAACATCACAGGACTTTTTGGTTCCAAATCTTCGTCCTTATATCAAACAGTTGCTAGTTAATCGTCGCTTCCGCGAAACTCGCTCGTATATCTGAATATTTATCTCAAGGTTGGTATTTCGATCATAAAATTGCTTCTTACCACTTGCTCCAGTGCCTTGACTCACGGTAACGCAATATAACGACATGTTAGCCCGTGCCAAACTACTGCCCATAAGACAAGTTTTAGTCGCACATTTATCTATTGACGTTTAATATGAAATACTTATGAGAAAATAATGTCCGTGTATGCACAACATCGACTTTCTAGATATCTTTTATTCGTCTTAGAATACATAAATATCACGTGTATCTATTTCAAAGAGCTATAATATAATTAGTACAAGCCAAAATCGGGAAAAAATATAACTCAGTACTCACTGCTGTGAGTGACAGAGAGCGCATTTTCTCGTCGACGAAAACTTGAGGTCACGGGCGGACGGACAGACGGACAGACAGACAGACAGACAGACAGACAGACAGACAGACATGACAGACAGACAGACAGACAGACGGACGGACATGGCGAGCACATGAGTGCATTTTTTCCATAAATGAAAAAATGCGCTGAAATCAGACTGCATATTGTGGATTCGAAGTAGACATAAAGAAGGCGATATATCTTTAACGATAACTCGCTTACTATTTCATTACAATTGCAGAGTGTGTCCGCGCTAAATACATGGACAAAATCACAGCCTCTTGTTTTCTTGCGCGTTGTTATGATGCTGAACTGTGCTGCTCAATTGCGTATGTTTTTACAGTTGGGAGTGAAAATAGTTGAGTTTGGGATACAATTGCCTGTCAAGGCACGTCTTTAGACTGGAGTTTTCAGTAGTTATGCATAGGATGCATTCGTCTCCAAATCCTTATTTTTTTTTTTTTTGAAATTGAAATATATTTACTTTAAAGCCCGAGAGGTGATAACTGGCTAGGTGTATGTAAAGTTATGATGGAGTTGTTTGCCTCCTAGGCTCATAGACACGCTGCAGGCGCTCACGATGATGGGTCACTAAATTTGAATTGATTTATCAGGCAAAGCTTGGGCATCGCTGCTGCCCTCGGCAACCGCCGCTTGATGAGGCGCCTTTGTCCGACAGCCGCGGACACTTCAATCGCTCGGTCATGAAGAAGCATTTGATGTTTAAACATTAGTTTAACATCGAACAACATTTGTTCCACATGTTTGTTTGTCTAAAAACATAGAAAAATACCTAATAACGTTCCTATAATACCACGAGCAATTGGACCGATATCTTTTTAGTGTTCATTCTTTGCAAGCCTTCCTTCCAAATAGTGTTACTTTCGTATACATATTTTCATATATCTTTGTTTATAAAAATATCATATATATATTTTCATATATTTAACATGTAAGAAACTGCTGGTGATCGGAGAACTGCTGCAAAAAAGACCTTTTTATAACAAGTTTTTCAAATAATTATTACTCCATAACCTGAAACTGATGTGCACATACGTGTATCAAGATATCCAAACTTTCCGATCAGTTTCCCGGAAATAATGACTAAATATCAATTATTTGCTTTAATGCGTATCATAATCAAGTTCGTATTTCAATTCTACTCAGTTATTTCAACGCAAATTGAAAAATTTTACAGTTATTCTCCTTCAATTTGGGCAACAATATCTTCCATTTTATACTAAATATTATAGACTATAGAGACTATAGTGGAAAGTGCTTCATGTTGTTACAGTCCACGAAATAAAACTACACCTATAATATAAACGAGGGCTTCAAGTAGACGATTGCTCGTCATAACTCTGTTGTTTTTTCTTGCACTTCGGCGATGTTGTTTGCTGCCTGTCTATGAACTCATAAACTCAAACTGCAATGCACTGATGCATAAATTAACTGACTCGTTGGCTTGTGTGTCTATGTGAGATGTGAGAATAATCAACTTCTAGTGTTCAGTAAATATGGGTACGTGTTTTGCCAATTTTGACTTGGTAGAAGAGATTAAAAAAATAGCGGTTATTCAGCACTGATATGACGTTAGACTTGTAAAATCAAGTTATATTAGTAACGGAAATGATCAAATTAATATATGCGAGCCTCTGTTTATCATAAGCATAGAATTGCAGGGCCGGCGTCGAAGATTAGGCCACGTCCGGCGTGTCGCCGATACCTGGTATGTTCGGACGCAACGTCGCTCACTTATAGTTCCCATAATACGATTACTTATGTCTAAATATTTATGAGCCCTCAGCGCTGAAAAGCGTCTAGGGGAAGAAAAAACAACGATAAAACTGTACCAAAGGCTTGAATTAGGTTCAAGTCCGTTAATAAGATCGTTGGGAATATCGACTCAACAATATTGCAATATCGCGAGTATTGCAATATTGTTGTAGCCTCATCTTTAGGGCCAACCCCCACCATACATCTGATGATGATGGCGCGCATTATGGATGTTGAGTTTTTTGAAGTGGTTTATACCTGCACTTATTTTGCTATTTTGCAGTACATAACTAATGGCGTGCAGTGGTATGCAGTACATAAGTAATGGCGTGCTGTGGTTGGCAGTACATTACTAATGGCGTGCAGTGGTTGGCAGCACATAACTAATGGCGTGCTGTGGTTGGCAGTAACTTACTAATGGCGTGCAGTGTTTGGCAGTACATAACTAATGTGTGGTTGACTATGCATAACTAATGGCGTGCTGTGGTTGACAGGTACATAACTAATGGCGTGCAGTGGTTGGCAGTACATAACTAATGGCGTGCTGTGGTTGGCAGTACATAACTAATGGCGTGCAGTGGTTGGCAGTACATAACTAATGGCGTGCTGTGGTTGGCAGTACATAACTAATGGCGTGCTGACTGTATATTGTAATTATTGCTTCATGGTACTAACTACAATGGAGGTATCAAGAGGCTTGAAGAATAGGGACAATATTTAATCACCGGTTCTGGGGAAGAATATTAATAGAGGATTAAAATTTACTGTGTTCGTAGAAAATTCCCAATGATTCTGTTCAATTTAAGGACTAAATGATGGTAAAATTTGCTGCACCTGGGAGAGGCGCCCCGCATGACATGATTAATTTTGATGATTACCATGACAGAATCAATTCCTAAGCCATTGAACTGGTGCTAAAAATTATTCCGAAATGCGCGAGAAAAGATTGTACGAAGTAGGCGCAATATGGTGACCTCCTCAAAAAAAAAATAAATAAATGCTGTTGTATTGGACTGCTTACGGCTTATACAGTCGCTCGCTTAGTACCGTCAAATCTTAACGAACTTATATGGCGCTGTCGCGGGAGAGGTGAAACATACTTTGCTACCCCAACGGGATAGTAGAATTATTAATGCAATTTGGAAATAAAATTAGCAAATGTTGATAAAATCAGAGTTATAAATGTTCATTCAAAGAAGCTTGAAAAATGCTCTCAACCGCGAGTTTCAAAACCCATCCCCAGACAGCTTAAACTATACACTAGTTTTGACCACCATTTTAATCAGTTATCACTTACTGTTGTATATATGCAGATAATTATAAAGCACTTAGCTCTAAAATATTCTTCTTTTAGCATCATCAATTGAAATTTTATTATATAATAATAAATAAAGCTTAATTTCTTCTCAACTACCATACAACAACTGGATTTGGTCCTCTCTTTCGTTAACAAAGCTGCAGAATAAAATACCAGTACATCAAACCATAAGAATCGTTTTACAGCAAGTTTTATTTAACTTCTAACGTGATTCAACAATTGAATTATCTTTTTTTTCAAGATAATAACGATGTTGTTAAAGTGACCGTCATTGAATTAGTTTAGTGGAGTAACTTTGATATTCAAGTGGCGAATCGCGAATGAAATAATATACGGATTTTCATCCATTTAGTTTATCCTAAATTATTGCTATCGTGCAAGAAGAAAACATAGTTGTATACTCGTTTCATTCTTACATATATTGCCCCATATAGCCTCCTTTGTTTCAAATGCACAACATTTGGTCAATAGTCACTAAAACTAAAAATAATTGACATCAATTTACAAACATCCGATTTCCGTAGAACACATGCGAATGTTCGTATTTTGTGGACGAGAAGAAGATTTTTCGCTTAAAAAGCATTTTGCGTCAACCGGGTCGTTTACCTACGAATTTTTCCGCTATTAATCAGTTTGAGTCTTCATGTATGTCAAAAATAGTCTATCTCAAAGATAGGCTAAAGTTGTTTAACATTTTTGTTTGTATGCTGTCGTCGTCAAGAATGTGTATGTTTTATACCCTGATTGAAATACAGTCGATGAGGATTAATCGGATCATATTATTGTAAACGGACAAGGAATCATTTGACAAGATTACTTTTAGTCCTTATGGTAAGTCCAATTAACCTGAATTGACTGCATAGGACATATTACAACATAATAAAATATCTGGGTTATAAAGGGTCAGATTAGTGACAGTTTAGCGGTGAAAAATGTCATTTCAGGAGCAGGCGCACTTCTTAACTACATTTAAGTTGCGAACTTCTCCGTCCTGCGCGTGATAGAAGAGCCGTTCAATAAAATATCTCTGTTATAAATGGTCGAATTAGTGATAGTTTAGCGGTAAATAATATAATTTCAGGAGCAGGCGCATTGCTTAACTACATTTAAGTTGCGAACTTCTCCGTCCTGCGCGTGATAGAAGAGCCGCTCGCGTCGCACTGCAGAGCAGCTGCCGACGCTGTGCTGCAGCGACATCAGGCACACTCCGTCACTCGACCTGTAACGCAGATAACACTGCTTTTAACATGTAACATAGATAACACCCCGGATAACATGTAACAGAGATAACACTCCGTATAACATGTTACTCAAATAAGGCTCCGTATAATATGCAACATATATAACACTCCATACTACAGATAACACACCGTGTAACATGTAACACAGATAACATCGATTTAGCGTTATTTCAACGACATGTCCTGCAAAGACGTTTATGAATTAACGTTCATTAAGTGTTATTTCAACGCCATTTAAAGCTGATTAAGCGCTATTTCAACGCTGATTAAGCGCTATTCTAACGTCATTTTCCTGCAAAGACAAATCGCCTCACTTGAACACGCAGCGCCCCCCGGCGTCCAGCGCGCATCGCACGTACTTTCGCCGCTACACCGACCGACGTCTACCAACTGGGCGGGTGAAAAAAAGTTATTCATTTGGAGGATCTTACATTATTTAATGTGACTTTCTTTATCAAAAATACCTAACTTTTGTTGCATAACTTGCATTTCGAGAATATTAAATTTCTGATTTATGCGTTGCCATTCTGTATATGCACTGTATTTGTTTGTGCAAAATGTGTCCGGATGACCCACACAAGTGCAAAAAGTGCACCGATACTTGGAAAAAAGTGTCCTCATCTGATGTCTCTGTAATTATAATAAACTCATTACGTTTTGCAACCTTTTCCACAATTTTAAATGTTATTTTTTCCAGTAAATCAGCACTAAACTTCACCTCGATTCTACCATCATTGCTGAAGTTTGCTTCAGGGTCGGCGGAGGTGAAGTTGTAAATGTGCTGCAGATGAGCGATCCTAAAGCAGGAGCCCACGCAGCTGCACTGCTCGATCACCGACACGCATTCCGAACCTGTTTACGATTTGTGTTAATTGATTTTATAATTGTCATAAATTAACACTCTGAATAGTCTGCCACTGCCGGAACACCGAAAATTATCGAAAATATGTTATAACTATTTATTTCTTTGGAAAATTTGGTGCTACTAATTATTTGCTCTTTATAATTGCTGTATTGACAAAACGTTGTTTTTAAAATGTGTGATATTTTTCGACCTCTTGTGATCGGTCTTTCACTAAATATGAATTTGAAATTTAACGCTGCAGCAACCAATAACTTAATATGTGACATATTTCCCAAATGAACCTTTAATTCCTTGATTGAAATTGAATATTCGATAATCATAGACTCAACCCATCAGTTACACTTTCTTGTAATTGCTCTCCCAAAATCTCCTTTATCGAACTACGGTATTCTTTCTGGTTTCAACTTACTCCTAAATTAGGTTACTCCAGGTATCAAGTTAGTTCATGCTTATGTTATCCCTGGTATTAATTAACTTTTTAATACTGTTTCTCCTGGTATCAAGTTAATGTTAAATCAAGATACTCTTGATAAAAAAAATATTTTTTAATTCCTAGAAGTATGCGTTGCATGTTCCTACCACCGCGATGTACCGACACAAAACCTGCTATGTTTGTCAGTGATGCCACCAACCAGGATATTTTTTGCCTCCTTTTGCTTATTTATCGAAAATTAAAAAAATTTATGGGTTTACCATTAATTCGGTCCTTCAATAGCCGTCGTCCTCATGTGGGTTGCCCGACAGTCTTTTCCTGTCCAGTAAAAATGCAAAATAATTAATTACTTTTATTTAATTAAAATAAATGTATTAACCTACTCAATGTTGCTCTGTTATTTTCAATTTGTGTTTAAATTACGATAAGTTACATTTAAAGTACAGCCGGATTTGAAGCAACGAATTAATTAAAAAATAGAATAAAATCGTTCAAATCATAGTGTTGAACCTGTGCTCATTAAAGGCATGTCCAGTAATGGCGAAAGCAAACTAGCAACGATAAAAAGCAATGAGAAGTTATACAAATAACACACTTTGAAAAATGTATGAAGCAGCTGCCAATGCTAGTGACATAGTGAATGAATTGTACGGTCAGACTGTTACACCAGATGTAAAGCGGATGTTAAATTAAGGTTGCATTATAATCAATATATTATATAATATAAATAGTATCTTTCTGGTGTGTAATGATCTATCTGTATATCTTGTCTCAGGTGCTATATAAATGCCCACTCGATATACGTAGATGCGAGATGCCCGGTTCCTGAAATTATTCGCTAGATACTCCTGCCCCCAAAAATATATATTCGCTAGATATCCCTTTTAATTAATTTTGAGACGCCCCCAAAAATATATATTCGCTAGATATCCCTTTTAATTAATTTTGAGACGCCCACGCAAAAATTGCATTCGCTAGATGCTCCTTTTAAATAATTGATAGATGCCCGCACGAATTATTTAGATGACGCCCCCACGAATTATTCCTTGCAATGGACTGAGGCTAATAGAGTTCATCTTCCGCTCTCGTGATCACGAGTCTGAGCTCGCTTAAAAATTAGCGAGACTTTATCTAATCGATAATTTGCTCCCCAGTATATTTCTAGGAATGACTTCATCACTAATAATGTTTAAACGAGGTACTATTTATATCCATATTGCCTAAACATGTTGCCTGTATATTTTTACTAGTGTTCTATTTACCATCGAGGGAGCAAGGACCAGCACACTCGCCAACGTCAACAGACGTCTGCAGCGGAAACCCCTCGTGAAAACGCACCCATTTCGGTCGCCTGCAAGGTAGTAATTAAAGAATAAAATGCACCCATTTTGGTCCCCTGCAAGGTAGTAATTAAAGAATAAAATGCACCCATTTCGGTCGCCTGTAAGGTAGTAATTAAAGAATAAAATGCACCCATTTCGGTCGCCTGCAAGGTAGTAATTAGAGAATAAAATGCACCCATTTCGGTCGCCTGCAAGGTAGTAATTAAAGAATAAAATGCACCCACTTCGGTCGCCTGCACGGTAGTAATTAAAGAATAAAATGCACCCATTTCGGTCGCCTGCAGGGCAGAAAGTAAAGTAAATCGTAAAATTTAATAAAGTAAGTAATTAAGTAATAAATTTAAATCGTCATTAATCGTAAATATTTCTTAATCTCGTTAAAATATTTATTGATTTCGCTTTCTTTATTGATTCCTGAGTATTTAAAATTCTGGAGCATTTTTCTCTCAAAATTACATATTACAAAACCTTGACATAATTTTGAATATTCATGCAAACTTTTAAAGAAACAGCACTCAGGGAAATGAGTTATTTTTTGTCCTAATAGCAACAAACTTTTGGCTTTGCGTAAGAGTTTGGCCTGGATTAAGAACGTATCTGTCCGCTCTCATCTCAAGCTGTTGGTTTAAAAGTCTGTCACTGTTCGGCCAATACAACCCATTCATTTTTGTGAGTGAAATTCTGACCTGAAGCAAGTCTGCTGACGAGGTTCGCAGGCGCACGTCTCGGTGACGGTAGCGTTGACGTTGCCTTCGTCAGTGTCGTGAGTCACCAAACTTGTGACGCTCGCGAAGCATTCGTCGTCCGCAGGTTGGCAGGCGCACGTCTCGGTGACGGTAGCGTTGACGTTGCCTTCGTCAGTGTCGTGAGTCACCAAACTTGTGACGCTCGCGAAGCATTCTTCGTCCGCGCCGCAGGACGAGTCGCTGGCGAGAGACCGTCGCCGCTCCGCTTTGAATGCCTTCGGGGCGACCGACGAGAAATAAAACTTTGGAATATCTTTAATTAAACGTTGCTTCAAAGAAATCAAGCCATAATCAACGTTGTACATTTCGACGTTGTTTCAGCGTTGAAATAGCGTTTAATTCTGACTTTAATAGCACACTTGTAAAAGGTTACATTAGGTTAGGTCAAAATGTATGGTGTTGAAGAAAATGACGGTTATTAAATTTTCATTTTGGACTAATATTCAACGTTATTTAAAAGTTGCGAAGCACGTCGTTTCAACGTTGATTCAATCTGATATTGCCTGCTGGGATACGATAATTAGTTAACATAAGAATTGCTGTACTGGTCGCCGCTATATGTTTCCCGTTCACCAGCTCCAATGTAAATAAATAAATTATATTCAACGAATGCAGCAATATAACTCTTTTTCATTATATTTAATCATGTGTTTAAATTACAATTCATGTTCCTTTTCCTCTTAGCTAGCATTAAAAAGAAATAAATGTTTCTACTTCCATTTTAACGTGGTTTGAAAATAAATTTATAGCTTTTTCATTCCTTTCTTAAAAAAAGTAAATATTCATTTTTGCAATGAATGCCATTCATAACAGTAGTCTAGTAAACTGCTGACAATGACGTTTTAACGAAGCCCATTGAAAATAAAACTTATATTTTTAACTGATCCTCACTGCTCATGTGAGGCAGTCCTCACTGCTCATGTGAGGCAGCCCTCACTGCTCATGTGAGGCAGTCTCAACTGCCACTTGACTGCCTCACATGACTGCCACTGGAGGCAACGGCCTGGAAAGCCATGAATGGACGCCACGCTTCACGACGCTCGGCTAATGAAGCGGGAAATGACGCACCGCATTTAACATTATATGATGTAAAATAATGTAATATTATATATTATAATATAATATAATATAACATAACATAATACAATATAATATAATAACGGTTCCAGCGTTTCTAATTCGACAACTCTGACTGAACATCGCAGAATTTCAAAGCTTGGTGTGCGTCTCGAACACACAACTCACTGCCCAACTTTTAGTGTTCAGAACTTTAACCAAAACGCCTCAGCCTCGCTAGTCTTGTTAATCACTTAAAAGAAGCAACGATACCATGTGCGAATGTAAAATAATTACTATATTTTAATGTTTAAATATTTATATATAAATAATATTATTATGCTGGCTTAACTAACACTCATAATACTTATATTTTGTGTCGAGGATTATGATACTTTCCATAAATATTGCACAGAAATTAAAATAACTTTATGAATGCTAGGAACATTTTTTATATGAATTTAATGTGTTTTACTAAACCCTCCTATATTATAAACCCTCACTGGTACTCTGCAACCTTTTTAGTTGCATAACATTCAATTACCATCTTCATCAACGCCGCTCATTTTCGTATAGAATCGACTCTACTTCTATTAACCACATTTTTGAATATTTTGTATTCTGTGCCGCTAGTGCGACAATATTCAACTTCAACCCTGTACGTTTAAAAAAGTTCATTTCTTTGCTATTTCGATAATTAATTTAAGGTAAAGGCACAAGTTAGTGGACGGGCGAAGACATTAACGACAGCGTTTTTAATCACAGCACCTATACGTTGCAAAAAAAATTATCGCGTGTAAAACTTCCGAAACAAGTTTCTATGTAACCTACAACCCCAACCGTAGATAGAACCCGACTTGCAAAAATCAAACATGCATGTTAACGGCTATTAAATCGACATTCTTCTCTAGGTTTAGATATTTTTATCAACCGCTACTGATAATATAATAATAATATATTATAATAATAAGATAATAATAAGATAATAATATATTATAATAATAATAATATGTTATAATAATAATATAACTCACCATCTTTGCCGAGCGTTCGAACGTCGCTTATTCGCATACAGCATTTCCCGTAATCGGCCCTTCGTTGTTTAAATTATAAAAGAGAATATTCATAAAAATTAACACAAATATCATAATTACAGACATTTTAACATTTACATTTTGTCCAAATAATCATACCACTAAAACCTAGTGAAAGAAAATAAATACGGATAGAATTCAGCTTATTTACACTTTTTCACACGTCCAAAATCCAGTAAAATATTATTGACCTCGAGGAAAAATCTTTCAAAAGTAACGGACGTTAATAATAAATACATCAACACTGGCTTTAAAAATACCATAAAAATGATTTGCACAAATTCTTACATCAATACCTAAGGAAACGAGTCCGAAGACGAAGCAGATTGTGGTCCCAGCCCTGACCATGACTGCCTGGTCACATGTTGCGGTTTGCCCACTCGCTGCAGACTATATACCACCTATAATGAGCTGCTGAACCCACCCCTACCCACCTACCCAATTAGATCCGGTACCCCATTCATTCTTGATCGCGTTACAGCTTTTTCCATCCTGGACTACCCCTGCCCACCCTCCCACATTCTCTTCCCAGCGCTGTAACCTTTTCATTTAACCTTTTTCGAATCAAGTGATAGTATCCTCGATCGTCGGGAGCACTACTGATGACATCATACATCCTGTATCGTTTGAGGCTCACTGTGTGCTCAGAAAACATATTACGTGTATTACGTGTATATGCGTCGTGGTCTAACCCCTGTATACTGTGTACTGTGAGAGCCCTTTTGTGTGTGCGTCATGTACACCTGTATACTGTGTGGAGTGAGAATGAAAACCCATTTGTATGAGCGTCATGTATAAACCCCTGTATATTGCGTAAAATGAGATCCCTCCTGTTTTATCATGTTTTAAACCCTGCATTTTGTGTACTATGAGAACCCTTTTGTGTGTGCGTCATGTTTAAATTCCTGCATACATATACTATGAGATCCCTCCAGAGTGGATCATGTCTCAGCCCCTGTATACTTGGACGAAAATAACCCATCGTTGTGTGCATCCGCGCTCAACTACTGTATATATTGTTTACTGTGAGAACCCTTCTGTTTGTCCGTCTTGGTTCAGCCCCCATACACTGTATTACCTTGTAGTGAGCGTCTGAAAAATGTGAATTTGAATTTTAAAATAATGCTTATTCAAGACAATTGTAAATGTACCTAGTTAGCCTGCACATACGTCTGGTGGTAATATTAAAATAGAATAGAATTTCATAATTCGAAAATATCAACCTTAATGTTTGTCGAATAATAGTCTAGACTTTACCCCATATGCAACACTACCACGAGATGCGAGATGGTAGCCGATTCATATGCTTGGTGACATTTCCTTGTTAAACTTGCGAGTACAGAAACTGGGGTGAGAATCGAGCAAACTTAATTATTGGCTCAATACCTACAACGTTGTTATCTTCAAGTATAATTATGCCACTGTTCTGGATTACGGTGTTCCGGTGCATTCTGCTATACTTCTAGTTCTGTGACTGAGTAAAATTTTTGCATGCTGAGGCTGGGTGTTGCTGGAGGGCTCATTAAATAGGTCATCTACCACTATAAAGGAGCAAATACATGAACTTTATCACCTGAATTAATCCAGCTGAAAATTGCAGAATATTTATCGCTTGAGTTAGTATCATCAGTAAATCGTAGGAGCTAAAACACATTGCAGATCTCAGTGCCGAAAGAAACTTGGCTGGCAAGATCAAGGCAGACCTCTACAGAGGCGCCAAGCTATCTGGCGAGTCCAATAAAAAAACCAAGCTCAAAATATTTTCTCGCTAATTTTTTTGAGTTAGCAAACCATAAAAGGGGTAGCGCTGTATGTGAGCTAGAGATCGGTATGAGCATCTAGACCGTGCAATTAGCATGCTGCCTGTGGATTTAGTTTTGGTCCAAGTATTCTTCAGAGACAGCAACGATCGAGATAGCAATCGAACCCATCTCAATTGCAAATCTTGTTACCGATAAGCCAGTATACTTATGGGATTTTTTATATTTGTTTGTGAGTGGTCGCACGCTGGATGCCGTGGTTCAGGTACGTGGTTCTATTTAAGGACTTGAAGTCATTCGGGCCACCTGAGGTCGCTCCGTAGGCAGGATGCTACTGAATTTATTGCATTTCTTAGTTTTATACTATTAATTTTTTAACTGAAGGTCCGGCACAAACAGACTAGCGTGTTTTTAACTGCAAAATAAAGAGATTTGCAGGATCGTAAATGTTGTCCCATATATGACAGAACTTCCTCGTGACAATGTGTGTTTAGTTTAACCGAAAATGTTTCTAAATTTAAACGAACTTCTACAAAAACATTCTATTTTTTTCATTTTATCCGTTTTCGGCGTACACTTCATTTTTGTGCGATAATGAAAATAAACCAGATAAAAAGCACCATTATATTTTTCTGTTCGTTACCATGATTTTCTCAATTAACTATATTTGGGTCCGATATACATATAACAATTTTCCCACTATTAATTTTTAATACTATACTAGTAAAAGAAAATTATTCGTTCGAGAACCTTACCTTACCTTATTAGAATTAGCAGTAGTTAGTAACAAGTATATATCAGTATTTTTTATCTCGTTCTTCTGATTTACGTATAAATTGTAGCGATATATATACTTTTTCATGTTTCCTGTAGTTTTCATCACGTGTCAAGAAATTAGTTTTCTTATCGATAGTTTTCCAGGTGTCAGGGTAAAAAATAGTTTTCTCCTTGTTTCAAAATAAGGTTTCAAGCGATATATATTTTGTTAAGCTTGTTTTCTTTACTTGTGTAAAATAAATTTCTCGGTCAGACTATGATTATAATAACGCCATCGCTGTTTTCTGTTCTACGATCCCAGCGTTGCTCTTTTTGGGAAGTAGTTATTTTATGTTGCTATGAGTTATTTTCTCAATAACATAAGAGTTAATTTCGCTAGTTTACTGTTATTTTACAAATTGTTGAATAAGTTTATATCTCGTTTAGCATATACCTAGAAGCTGTGTGTCCATTGTTGCTACATGCCGGGCAGCCAAAAACTTAGTAACCACATGCCTGATTGCCGCATGCACTTTAGTTATATTATCATATTACTATACATATTATCTTACTACATAGTATCATTTCTTTCTTATGATTCTTTTCATTCTTTATTTTTATTACTAATTTACTCTATTGATATTCAGATATTATGTTAATATTATATGTATGTTTTTGCAGCATTGCTCTAGATTTTTATTTTAGCGATACTCTGTCCCCTACCCACATTGATTATTAATATTAAAATTTTATTTTACTATCTCATCCATGTTTATTATGATTACTCAAATTAGACTTTCCCACGCTTTCTCTAGCTTCATTTCCAATTATTTATTTACGATCCCCTCAATAATTAAATTCATTTGAAAAAATGTTGAATTACGTGTTAGAAATTCTAAATTTTTCCCAACTAAACTTTGAAACTAGCCTGACATATTCCCGAATGCTAACTGAATTTTAAATTTAACAATATTTCAACTATTCTTTCAATTCATTAAGCACTTGTATTGCGTATGATGTAATCAAACGTTAAATAATTTATCTTAAGCACAAATTCAAGAAGAGAAAAACAAATTAAATTCTGAAAGTTTGCACCAGAAATTATAAATCGCATTTCAATGGCTCGTTAGATATAAGTGAGTCCCAGAAAAAAAAACAATCCATGACAAAAGCAAATGTAAATGCAGTCAATTACACAAGCAAATGCAACCGCATTAAATGACACTAGCAAATGTAAACGTAATCTACCTCATGGTTGCTCGAAAATTTATCCATGTTCTTGCTAACGACATCCACAAGCATTTACGACCATATCTGAGAACTTTTTGAGAATAATCCGTCTATCCTCGTCATAATGTAGCACAGTGAGGGAAGTGTACGACGTGGGCACGCAGTATGGCGGAGATACGTTATGTGGGGAAGAAACGTCGTTCTCTCCGAGGTTATGGATGAGGCTTCGCAGTATCGCGTGGTTTGAGGGATTAACGTCCTGGGTCAGAGGGAAAGAACAGCTTCCTGAGCAGAAGTAAGCATCAAATGATGTTGGCGCAATAATCCACGACCAGCCGAGGCGTGCGAAGTCAACGCGCAACGGCTCTCTGCTGCAGGCACTCGAGTTCTGTTGGTCGTCGACCAGCGATCGCTTGCTTCGGGGCAATGAACGCACTGTTCACGGTGAGAAAAAACATGTTAAGATGAATCCTTTCGCATATGAGCTTCCTAAAAACATGTTAAGATGAATCATTTCGCGTATGAGCTTCCGAGTTATAACAAGAAAAACATTTTAAGATGAATCCTTTCGCATACGAGCTTCCAATTTACAAAAAGAAAAACAATTCATGATGAATCCCTTCGCATATAAGCTTCAGGATTACAAAATATTTGTTACGATGAATCAGTTTGCACATGAAGTTCCTATGTACAACCAGAAAATTATGTTAATATGATTCCTTTTGTACAAAATTGGTGGGTGTCTTTTTATTTATTAAGAGTAGTTTCTTTACCCTAATATCCACGGGTAGTCAATACCTTGATACATCAACTAAAACGCATTATTATAAATTTGTCGTTCAAATGCCAAGCATTCACTTGCTGAAAAATAATTAAATTTATATTAATAAAATAATTCATGACTCTGACTAAGTTAAATTAACGAATATATCGATTCTTCAAATATGTAATCGTTTTGAGATTGTTTGAAAACTTAAATTATATACTTTAATCGATCTACCGTTTCTTTTCCTTTGACGGAAAAGAAACGTTCCCTTCTTTCGTTTCTTTTCCTTTCCTCCTATTACCTTATGAAGATATTATTCAAATTAATTCTTGCACAATTTCAATTATGTTACGCACACATTGTCCTTTATTACGGGGTAATAAAGGAATACTTTTCTCAAAGAAATTATGATAAAGCTGATACAAGAGTATTTCATTAATTAGAATTATTATTTCCTTCTCGGTTAAGGTATAGCCTATATACTCCTGATAAATGTTATTGCAAATTAAAGGTTTGGCTAAAAATTATCAATATTTGTTATTTAAAGATTTATGTATTGTTTTTAATTTGCAGATGGCCCAGTGGTTACAGTTCAGAGTACCAAGATTGGCGCAGAGAGGCGCGGGTTCGATCCCAGCTCTGTGCGTCAGTTTCTGGTCAGAATCGCCGAGGAGGCCGGGCGGTTAAGCACAGCAGAATTGTAGCAGTGAGTTGCGAGTTCGAAACCTCAAAATGCTGTGAATGTTCTGCGATGTTAAGAATCGGCGACAGGCCTACGGCCTACTAAACGCGGAAACCGCTGTTATTCTTATTTTATATTAAGATAATTTTCTCTGAACAGAAGGCATGTGTACCGTCTTGTTGCAGGTGGTTTAGTTGACTTGGAGCCTCCGGCCCCACAGCGCGCGTCTTCGAGAACATGAGCAGCAACGACCCTTGGGGGTGAGATTTGAAATGGATGCTGCCTCCGTCCTGTTGGAATATTCAGTATGAACATTCAGTTTTCAATTTAGAACCGTCTTTATGTAGCATTGCAGCCGTACCATCAAAACTCGCTTAAGGAAGCGCAACGGACTAAGCAAACGTAGTGTACTAAGTACGTGTAGCAGCCTATAAGTACACGTAGCACCCTAAGTACACGTTTCAGCCTAAGTACACGTAGCGGCCGAAGTACACGTAGCGGCCCAAGTACACGTAGCGGCCGATTTCTCGTCAGTGATTGGTGAGTCTAACTTAGAAAGCGGTCAGTCACTATATGGCTGACGGAGTTACAAACTCATACCTAGTTTTGATAGTACGGCAAGCTGATTTATGCAGGCTGGTTTCAGAAGCATTTTACCTGCTCATTTGAGACCCAAAATATGATCACAGTTTACGCAGAAGTTAATTTTCCCATACCATCGTATCCATGCTACCATGCATTCGAAACCATCGTATCCATGCTACCATGCATTCGAAACCATCGTATCCATGCTACAATGCATTTGAAACCATCGTATCCATGCTACCATGCATTCGAAACCATCGTATCCATGCTACCATGCATTCGAAACCATCGTATCCATGCTACCATGCATTCGAAACCATCGTATCCATGCTACAATGCATTTGAAACCATCGTATCCATGCTACCATGCATTCGAAACCATCGTATCCATGCTACCATGCATTCGAAACCATCGTATCCATGCTACAATGCATTCGAAACCATCGTATCCATGCTACAATGCATTCGAATCGCAGCGACACTCCTGTCGCTTCAGGCCAATTTTTTTTTTCATTTTGGAAGAACCAAATGCGAGAAATACGAGACGATCCGTGAAGTAATATTATCATTTGGCAATTAAGATAACTGGGAATATAGGTTAACCAGCTACAGGGGTTAACTCGCTGAGCCCTAGTAATTATATTAATTAATTATTCACACACAATCTATGGTGCAACGTCTGACTATCTTGCTTATTACGTATATTTCTTCGATCCACCATGAGATTGAAAACTTGAAAGTTCTGCTAATTTTTTGTAAATTTTCTTCCACTTTTTCTAAAATTTGTTAATTTCGAATTTCCGTATATAAGTAACTGTATAAAATTTAATTTGATAATCTGCTATGCGTATCTGTTCTCAACTTTACTGACAAATATTTCTCTAAAAACAATTTCTTGTCCTAGATAATCACTACTAAATAACAATTTCCGACATGATATATTAATTTCATTCAGGCATTTGACAGTTGAAACAAAATAAAGGCGTTTATAGGTTAAATAATATGCGTTTAAAAATTACTTTTTAAACACAACACTTCTGAACAATCCAGTGTCTTGGATGTTACACATGTGCAATGAATTTCTAATTTCATTTTCAGATACTGAAAAAAATTATTCTTCAAATTTATTTAAAAATTAAAATTTTTGTAAATTCTAAAAATTATTTGTTCTGTCAACTGATTCATGCATTGTCTCTGACTTTATGCAATTGTGCAAAATTTCAGATCAATTGGACAGGTCAAATTGTGTCATATATAGATTATAAGATTTGTAGGAGACGAAATTATTTTTTAATTTTTTTTTTAATACTGAAAAAAAAAAATTATATTTTTTTTAATTTATAAATTTTATATTCTGTCAATTGATTCATGCATTGTCTCCAACTTTACGCAAGTGTGCCAAATTTCAAATTGATTGGACAGGTAGAAGTGTGTTAAAGATCGATTATAAGATTTGTAGCAGACAGACAGACAGACAGACAGACAGACAGACAAACAAGAAGTGAAGTTAAAGAGAAGTGTTGTAATAAAAATATAAATTAGCGCCCATCCTAACCTGGGTGTGAGCATGCGTGCGCACGGTGACAGAACGCGTGCGGACATTAATGATCCTCGCTACGGTGGCCGGAGACGCGAGCTGGAACACGAGCCAGCCTGAGGACGGGTCAGAGACCAGCTGTGTGTTGCTTACGTTTGTGTCCTGAACCTGGGTTGCGTGCGCACGGTGACAGAACGCGTGCGGACATTAATTAACCTGGGTGTGAGCGTGCGTGCGCACGGTGACAGAACGCGTGCGGACATTAATGATCCTCGCGACGCTGGCCGGAGACGCGAGCTGGAACGCGAGCCAGCCTGAGGACGGGTCAGAGACCAGCTGTGTGTTGCTTACGTTTGTGTCCTGAACCTGGGCTGTCACCTGCACATTCAAAATAGTTTTATTATTTTAAATGTTAAATATTTAAGGTTATTAAATAAAATGCATGAATTATTTTAGGTTTTATAAACCTCTGAAGTAAAAACAAAGGATTTTTTAGGTTCTTTCTATACCTCAAAGTGAATTTTTTAACAGATCTCTAGAATGTTTTCAGTTATAAACGTCGGAAGTTTCTATAGATGCTACTTTAATTACTTTTTATTACTAGTCAGTTGTTTTAGAAAATGTCCAGCGCTTCATTAAAAGCCCAATGAAAATTAATTTTTGGTGGTAGGTAATTTTATTCAATTTTTTTCAATAAAAAGTAATTTTTCTGCACTATCCTCACCTTCAGTAGCTGATGATGGAGGGCGTGGTGGTGATGTATGTGGTGGTGATGCACTATCCTCACCTTCAGTAGCTGATGATGGAGGGTGTGGTGGTGATGTATGTGGTGGTGATGCACTATCCTCACCTTCAGTAGCTGATGATGGAGGGTGTGATGGTGATGTATGTGGTGGTGATGAAGGTGGAACTCTACACCAACCACCTGCTCGTCTTGCTGCTGCGTGGGGAGCATGAAAAGGAACTCGTTCGTTCCTCCGCCTATGACAAAAAACAAAAGAAATATGTTTAACGAAATAATTATAGGTTGAATTGAATTGAATAAATAATATTCGATGGCCAACAACATTCTTATTTTGAGCAGCAACATTCGTAAGGAACAGAAACATTTGCAATGCAGAGCAGTATTCGTGTTTTGGTTCGATTATTTTTCCTTTATAATTCAGAGAGCTAGGAACATATCAAAACCTCTCTACAAATAAACCGACTACCGAAACAACTTTAACAGCTATTTTAACCTTAACTTCTTTTAACTTTAACAATGACCTATAGAGGTGATGGCGGTGATGGTGGTCGCCCCATAGCGCAGTCCCTCATCTGATGAGGGATCCTGCGACCATCTGGAGTACAGGTCGAGCATGGCTTGAGGGGGGACCATTCTACGCCCCTCTCGTCCCGGTACATCCAACTTCTGTAAATAAAAATGAATCTGAATTTAATGAATATGTTCCTAATATTAGCAAATATGTTCTTGCAATTATAATTCATATTTTAAAATATATTCGTGAAGAGAACTTGAAGAACACTGCAATAATTTTTTTGGATTCGCATTCAACTGCTACAGGTCTATTAATTCTCCTGGGAATGAATAGAAGATCTATTTCCCACTCGTTGCGTTTTAGGACTTAAAAATAATTAAAATTCTTGTAATTCAAATTAGACATTTCAGATGTCTATCCTATAAAAATAGCAACAAGCATCTGCGATTAAACTATACATACCTAGCACGCCCGGAAATTCACCTGCAGTAGTTCGTCCGTAGATGGAAAAGGTAAGCTTATCCCCTGCACTGTTACAACCAACAGCAAAATAGCGATCCACCTGACATTCCTTTCCATTTTCAGAATCAGCTGTTATCTTCTGTTATAAACACACAAAAACAGCAGTCCCGTGCTTTAGAATGTTATGTGATTATATAGACGCTATCTTAAAGTCGAATAGGTAAAATCGCGATAGTTTCAAATACGATTGGAATATCAATTTGCACTCACAATCTTAAATGTTTTGAAGCTTTCAGAGAGTAAAACGTCTGTAAAAGTTGCAACTAATTTACAAGCGAGACTTACAGAACTATATTGTAATGCTGTGCACATTGAATTAATTCGATTCGTATTTACTCAGTTAAAATTTAAAATCTAAAAAAGTTGATAATGATGTGTTGAGGCAACCGATACATTACCTAAAACTAAGATAAATTGTCATCCATATTTACATTAATGACCAATACAGAGCAAGCTTTAAACTAACCGTACTGAACCACTGATGCCGTGCAAAGTTACATTAAATATTTAAATTTACCGGGAAAGTAGTTATATGCAAAATTTCAAAATCACGGTATGAATAAATTCATATCAAACATTGACGTTTTTTGAGTCTCTGAGACTAAAATTAATTTCACTGGATATGAAAATTAATGTGGCAGCGCTAACAGAAAAAGTTGAAACCCAAATGTGAGTGCACCTGATCAATGTAAATGAGAACAAAAACATTGAGCGAAAAGATCTCGATCTGAACAAGAAATATTAGCTGCTTTCTCCCGACGCAATGCAAAGTTTGGGCTTGCAGAGCGCAGTCCTAAGGCCTGTCCACGCAGGAAGGAAGCTAGGCACGGAAAGCGGAATTTGCGTTTCCTGAAACCAGACAGTTGGGTAAACAGACGGGCCTGTCGAAGCCCTAGACCGGTTTGTGGCGACGACGAGAGTTGTCTGTCTGTCACCGGCTCGGATGCCTGCAGGTGATTGCAGAGACCCGCAATCAGTGACAAGGTTTATAGCAAGAGTTGCTGGCGCCGCTAAAATCTTGGCGCCATCACCCAGCCTGTATGCAACGTGCCAAGATTTCCGAACCGACGTGAAACCGAACACGAGGTAAATGTTTTGGGTCACACGAAAATTAATAACCTGTGTCTTCGATGTGTATGCCAGGAACAGACGGTGTAGGATCTTCTTTTGTGAAACCAATTTGAATTGACTTCTCTTGTTCGATGCCCTATATAGTTCAATGTCAAAGTTGACTACCCAAGTTTAATTGAATGTCCAAGTAAGATGCTCATATTTAAATAACAACTACCTAGAATGTGAGATCATTGTGAAATATCACAAATTTTAGGTTGATCACCAGTGAACTATATACCAACTAATACAATCTATAACAATCCTCAGCCTAAGGACCCTCCCTACAACATAGAAGCCGCGGCTGTAGGATTCACTTGACCCTGGGATGACAGGATTTATTGACCCTGGGATGACAGGATTTACCTGCGCGACGAAGCTATCAATAAGGAGTCTGGACCGAACACTTGAGCATTGTTTTCGGGTGGTCAGATATTGGGAGGAGATTAATTAACTTGAGAACAACTAAATATAAATGTGCAATTCGCGTGTGATCTCATACTATAGCTGGTATTTATCCACGAAATCGATCAATTTCGCCGACTGGCCGACTATAACGAGGAACCAGACACTTGCACATTGTGTACATGATATAAATGAGAAAATAAAATTTCATTGCTTATCCTGTGTTGTATAGTTGTATTTGAGTCATGACTGTTCATACGTAACAGTGAGTCAAATATGAAACATTCTATTTATTTTCACTGGAATCTCTCCAATCCTCACAAACACCTACACTTGCATAAATGAAATTTGTAATTGCGTCACCTCATGCGCTATAACAACCTGTGTTCCTAAAAGGCAGTTTAGTATGTCATGTTTTTTTCTACTTATTTGTCAATATGTATGTGTATTTGCGCACAGTCTTGAATTCCAGTAAATTTACTGTAGCTGGAATTCAGGAATTCCAGGATAAATCTGCAGTTGCAACATGTGAAAGCTTCGATTCGTACAAGAAGAAATCCTTGACAAAGTTGAGTTTGTACAGCACAGACCGACCTCTTCAGTTCCAAGCCCAGGTCGTCGCACCACAAAAACAATTTCCATGATTAAATAAGGAGAAGAAATTTTAATTAAAGGCACATGCCATTTAGAAACTCCACGACAGATGTCTTTGCTGGTCCGGTCAACGAAAGTTCCATCGTACTCCTTACTTGGATACTGATATGATTTATGCATATCAGTCTAATATAATCAGTATCAGTAGTAAATCTTAAGCAATAAAAATAATATTAATGGTTATAATAATTGAAGAATAAAAATTAATTAATAATTACTGTTACTATCCTTAGTACGCGAACAATATGATTTGTGCGTCAATATAATTGGCCTTTTTGGATGAAATTGCCAAGTAAATGTATCTTTCATTCTCCGAAATTCAGCAAATTATAGGAAGTGGAGAATTTTTGGAGTGAATTGCAAATGCCAGAAAATAAATCCCATCTAATATTTTTACCGTTTATAACGACAGTTCAGTATCAACCCCTTCCGTGTGACATTCAGCTTGTTATTTTTTGCATCAGTAATTTTCTATTAACTTAAAACACGACAATTTGACTAAAAACAAAAATATGTAACTTCGGATCGAAATAAAGCACAGGGTATATTAAATATTTAGCGTTATTTGCCAGTCTCGAAATATTCTCAAAAATTTTCTCAATTTCTTTAATATTTTTAAAGAAAGATTCTAAATTGTTTTAATAAATAATTGAGTCAAAATTTAGACTTTAGACGAATGTCCAAACAAGATTACGAAGTATTCCGTGGTTCATTTCCTATATATTGGAATTCCCCTACAATTTTATCGTTATTGACAGTATCTTAGATGAACTGCATAGCAAGTTTAATGGGACATTAGGAAGATAAGATGTAGAATGATTCCCTCACAATCTATAATATACGCGATCGTCCTAATAATGAGGAGACCTCACAATATATAGATAGGACTCGTCTTAGTGAGAAGCCCTCACAATATATAGATAGGACTCGTCGTAGTGAGGAGCCCTCGCAATATATAGATAGGACTCGTTGTCTTAGTGAGGAGACCTCACAATATATAGATAGGACTCGTTGTCTTAGTGAGGAGCCCTCACAATATATAGATAGGACTCGTCTTAGTGAGAAGCCCTCACAATATATAGGAATATATAAAGGGAGTCCCCGTCCTAGTGAATTCGATGCCAATTTTATTAATAGGCCACTCACGTGCCTCATTCACGGCATTCATTGAATTCTTATACACAACCTCGCTGTAAATACCCTCTCCGTGGGACCCACTATTTGCGATATGTTTTATGCACTCATAGTAATGAGTGTGACTTGAAACAATAACTGATGCACACTCTGCCCATCTTGACCAATTTTGCCCTGCAAAAGGGCGTGATAATGGATTTATTTACTTTTCTGTACAAAATTACCACTTATGTTTCTGAGTATAGCAGCCCTCATTAGACTCAGTGTCAGAACACAGCAACAAGCCACTAGTTAGCGTAAGTGCAACAGCGATATCTTAGCGTCAACTCTAATTAAAATCTCATTAGTCAAATAAAATCTCATTAGTTTGCGAGGCTAGCCTGGTGCAATTTTGGGCTATTCGTAATCGTGTCTTTATTTTGAGACTATTTAATTGCACTTTGAATATTTGTGTGATCAGAGAGATTTTTTGTGTTACTTTATGTATATGATACTTTTTATAAATTATTAAGCAGAATTGATAATTAAACAAGCGAGGAAATTAAGATATTTAAATTACTTATATTAATAGTGCTCATGACATCCGAGTTTAATTGACTCATATATTACAGTATTAGACTAATAACAATATATATATATATGATATGGACTTAATGCTAACTTTGAGGGGCTGCTGAAGATAAGGATGGGTGAATGCGTGTTGCATGGCTGGTTGAACCATTAATTACATGAGTGTAAATGTCAGCGTTGATAAGTACAAACGACTTGTCCAAAAAGCGATGTGCTTTTGCCTTTGTGTAGATCGTCCTGACCTACTTTGGCCCGGTAAAAAGGCGTACCAGTGCTACTTGCAGCTAGTGTGTCACTATTTGTGCCATATATAACCCACCCTTTTTAATGCATTTTCTCATTTATGGAAAAAAGGCGCTATTGTGCTCGTCATGTCCGTCTGTCCGTCCGTCTGTCTGTCCGTCTGTTCGTCCGTCCGTGACCTCAAGTTTTCGTCGACGAGAAAATGCGCTCTCTGTCACTCACTGCAGTGAGTACTGACTTATATTTTTTATGTTATAAGAGTATAAATCAGAACAATTTCAATGGGTCATAGTGTCCAAATATTGATACAATTCCTGCATGTAGCACTGATATGTCATTTTTCCTGGTCAAACTGGGTCGAGATGACTCACATGGGGTGAAAAGTGTATCAGAATTTAGACAAAGTCTCACTCATTACTCTGAGCGTAAAATGATGAATGTCGTCAGTAGGCTAAAATGGAAGGTGATCGAAAATTTAATTTCAATGGTAATGCTATTAAATATTATTACAATGGTGATGCAATAAAATTTTCAGTTATAATGTTATAGTGACGTAGAGTTATATTAATTTGACAATCCTTTTCACTTTCTGTGCTACATTGAAGAATAAATTGAGTTGAATAATAATTAGGCTGCTCCCAATTCTGGCACGGGTATCACACTGCACCCGAGATGTCGATATAAATGTGCTTATATTTTGGGGCACGAAGTCCCATGGGGATTAGCGGCTACCGAGTATAGGTGAATAAACAATTTTTTTATAGACTTCGATGACGAGGACTGATATTTGTGCACATTCATTCACAAGGCGTGGTTATAAATGAGTGCGAACGATTAACGCGTCGGCGTTCGAAATGGCGCGTTCTAAATTAGACATGATGTCGTGGTCTTCGTGGGCGTAATTCAGGTCGAAAAATAATTATCTTATAGTGTTAAACTTATTTTTCAGTCAGGTAGGTATAACATTAGATATAAATTTCGTCATTTTGGACGTAAGGCGCAAGAATATATCACGTATAAACTAGCAGGTTAACCCGGCATTAACAGGAATCTATAATACGTTCAATTTTAGAATGCCGTCATCCCGCGTACAGTTGATAAAATTTTCAGACTGTATGACTGCGAATAAAGAGATGCCCGATCAAATCCACTTTCAGCACAATACTCCCATCCAAGTACTTTTCAAAAAATTTCACGCAAGCTTTAACCTTTTATTTTCTGATTCAAATTTCATTTACTAAATTCGAAAACACTTTCTTTTCAAATTTTTAACCTAACTTTCCCTCCTCCCATATTTCCAATAATTTCTGATTCGGCCACTAAAATAAGATTCCATTATCAGGTAATTTACCGAAAGGATTCTAGTATCCAGAGCATGCACCTCAACAGCTCCTATATATTTCCGGCTTACACACAAATATATGTTCTTTTAATTTTTATACTCAACTATTTTAAAAATATATGTTCTTTTACTTACGACGATTAAAAGTTACATCAAATCCAAATGCAACTGGTGAATCAAATTGCAACTGATGAATCAAATTGCAACTGGTGAATCAAATTGCAACTGGTGAATGATGAAAACAAGTTTCAGTTGCTTGAAACAATTCATGGACAACTTTAGGAAATTTCAGTGTTCCGTTCAGTGTTTTGTCTGCAGACGGTTCAAATTCAAATAGCATTGAAGACGATTAATGCATCCGTAGCCTGAGGGTTAACCTTTTTTCTCCTGAAATGCACATATCATTGATCAGGATTAATATGTTCGTGAAATAAAGAATTTAACGCAAGACGGCTGAAAAATTCATCCTTTGACGTCAGTCGTAACGCCCTCGCTGCACGTGGCAATGACATCAGGCTAATTCAGACTAATTGGGCGATGATATCAGCCTAATTAGGCGATGATTATTCAGATTAATCAGGCAATATCAGACTAATTGGGCGATGATTATTCAGATTAATCAGGCAATGATATCAGACTAATTAGGCGATGATTATTCAGATTAATTAGGCGATTAAATCAGGCTAATTAGGCAATGATAATTCAGACTAATAAAGAATTTAAATTTACGGTGACCATGAGACCAAATATCTTGTGACGTAGCTTCATCAGTTCAGTTTTTAAAGTAATAGTTGGTATTTATTTCGTGTTATTCGTTTATTCATTCTTTAGTTTAATTTTTGACGCTGTGAATAATGCAAATTTTGTGATCTGCTGAATTATGTTAATTGATGACTTTACTCTTCTTTTGTAGTTGCCGTGGCGCTTCATTTTGTGACGTGGCGATTAAATTTCTTATTGCGGTGTGGCAACAATGAGATTGCTATTCATATTGTGTATTGTACAGTGCTTACTGCTATTCATATTGTGTATTGTACAGTGGTTACTGCTATTCATATTGTGTATTGTACAGTGGTTACTGCTATTCATATTGTGTATTGTACAGTGGTTACTGTTGTTCATATTGTGTATTGTACAGTGGTTACTGTTGTTTATACTGTGTATTGTACAGTGGTTACTGTTGTTCATATTGTGTATTGTACAGTGGCGACTGTTTCCAAACAATAAAATTATAGAAGACTTAATTAGCTAAAACATATGCAAGAAGCTTGCGTATCATAAAGATTTACATTTCTTTCGGAAAATATGCATGGTTCCACTCATTCTTTTGTGGAACAGAATAGATTTAATTTTGTGTACTAGAAAAACTTATTAAACGTTTTTCTGGTCTATTTAATAGAAAGTTATTTCTATAGTCAATAACTTCTAACTCTTGATTTTACAATGCGACATTCACCTGTTTTTTAGTTGTGCCTCGCTCGTAAGTGTTATAATATTTGCATTCGAGCCCGGACTTTGGTGATGACTAAGCGTAATTTGAGAGGCGAAGTAAAGGCCATCGCTAATTTAAGGCCACTAATTAAAAAGTGAACTTTATTCCACTTAACATTGCTGTTATCTTCAGATGTAGTCCGATGTTGCATGCTGGGCAAACATGCCTATCTTGCCAGCATTATTAGAGCATGAATAAATTATGAATTATAATAAAAATTACTTGGAAAAGTATATGAATTATAAAAAAATCATTTGTTTCGCTACAGCGTTAAGTGCTTCTGCAGTTGCCCCACTGATGGGTGATTTCTAATATATTTCTAATTGACTTGATCGTTTACTCAGTGCGGTAATTTACGGTATATCTAAATTATTTTGTTGTGTATATACGTAATAAATGTTTAAACTAACTTACGGTGTCACTGGTCTTCTACATTGAACACAAATATATAATAGCGGGCGTAATGTAATGACGAACACTAAAAGGGTTGATAGCACAATTTTTCAGAACGGGTAAAAAAGTTCTTAGAAAATCAGGCAATGAATTTAACTAATTTATGCTAAAATAATAAAAATTTAATAAATATATGTTTATGTGAAATAATCAAATAATATGCAGAAGCTTGTGCAAATATTGCGCCTTGACATTGCGACGACCACAGTTGCCGAAATGCTGCAATAAATTTAAGACTGGTATGTACATTTGTTACGGCTGGTGTACAGCTAGTAGGCACATTTGTTCTGTATACTAATGTACCTATGGAATGCGGATACAGGCCTCCATCTTGCATGAAGGCGGACAGGGCAGTTGGTTTGTCCGCAGTCCGGGTTTTCCGTTACGTCACTCGACACGATCAGGGTTTTAGCGCGCCATGCATGGCGCCCAGAGGAATAATATTGTAAAAAAATTATAAAATATATAATGATACTGTCAGCTTAACCTGACGTGGCACGGCTTAGGTAATCCTGATGGACGAGTATCCATTAATCTTAGAATATCCAGCTAAAACTAACATTTAATATTCAATTTAATCCCTTTATAAAGTTAATAGAAAACTGTAATTGGTATTTTATTATTAACGTTATGTTCGATGTTTTAATCAAATGGAGCCAGAATTAAATCTCACTAGATACGCATTCGTTTCATGATGGAGCCAGAATTAAATCACACAACACACACAAGCTAAGAAATAAACATTCCCAATAATATAGTTAGAAAAAATCTGAGAAGTCGAGTTGAAACTCAGAGAGTTGACCAATGATCAAAATTCGGCCTCACAATTCTTCAGTAAATGGCGATGTCATGTGAGTGAATTGTAAACATTGAAGTTGCATTTTACATCTTATATTTTCAGGAAATTGTGCTATGTAACATTGTGGGACTAAAATTTTAGTTCTTTCATTACAATTCTCGCTTACCTGTTCTCAAAATTACGACTGCTGCTGTCACCGATTCTGCCGATGCCGACCGCTACATTCTGCGCCGATGTTGTTGCATTTGTTAAGGAAGCGCCGCAAGACATCCGAAGTTCAGAACTTTTAAGACTAAACAGTATTGTTTATAATAATAATAATAATAATATAACTAGTATTAATATTAAATAATGTAAAAATGTAATATAAAATATTTTACAGTGGAGTATGGTAATAGAAAATATCGCGCCCGTTCAATTGTCTTCAATGGTTACCGTGGACCGCACCGTGAGTGACAAATAATTTAGTGTCGTGTAGAATAACATAGATTATTAATTTAAATAAATATATTTAAATATTATTTTTTGTGCGGCTTTTCAAGTTTGAATAGAATGCCTCTTGTCATAAATAATTTATCGCGTTGAGTTTGTTTCATACAGAATCTGTTGTTGTTTATGTGTACAGGCAGCTTCTGTACGTGTTATTCACCCTTATTCAATCGCGGAATAAGTTTAGTTAAAATTATTTAGATTTTGCATGAGCACTTGTTCAAGTGAAAACATTGTAAATAAGCGAGTTGATTTCCCCAAAGGAACGAGTTGATTCCGTAAAATGGCTTTGATCGCGAAATAATTTCGTCAATACAGATTACGTTTATGTTTCTTAAGCGACGTTGATTGCGACCTGATTCGGTTGAAACTACTGCGATTTTGAGTAAATTTCATTAAAGCAACGTTGATTGCGAATTGATTCGGTTGAAACTACGTCGATTTTGAGGAAATTTCATTAAAGCAACGTTAATTGCGAATTGATTCTGTTGAAATTACGGCGATTTTGAGAAAATTTCATTAAAGCAACGTTAATTGCGAATTGATTCTGTTGAAATTACGGCGATTTTGAGAAAATTTCATTAAAAGATGAGAAATTCATTGTACACATCTGCAAGATTTGAGATACTGGATTCTTTGGAAGTGTTGTCTTTAAAAAGTAATTTTTAAACGTATATTATTACTACTGGTAATACTAGTCAGTTGTTTTAGCAAATGTCCAGCGCCTCTTTAAAAGTTCAATGAAAAAAAAAACTCTATGAAATTTTTGGTCCTCCTAATTTAAACCTCCTATTTTTAAACCTCCTATTTTTAAAAACCTCCTAATTTTTGGTGGTAGGTAATTTTATTTATTTATTTTTCTAATAAAAAGTAATTTTTATGCACTATCCTCACCTTCATTAGCTGATGATGGAGGGCGTGGTGGTGATGTAGGTGGTGGTGATGCACTATCCTTACCTTCATTAGCTGATGATGAAGGGCGTGGTGGTGATGTAGGTGGTGGTGATGCACTATCCTCACCTTCATTAGCTGATGACGAAGGGTGTGGTGGTGATGTAGGTGGTGGTGATGAAGGTGGAACTCTACACCAACCACCTGCTCGTCTTGTTGCTGCGTGGGGAGCATGAAAAGGAACTCGTTCGTTCCTCCTCCTATGACAAAAAAACAAAATAAATATGTTTAACGAAATAATTACATTTATTATAATTAATATTCAATGGCCTACAGCATTCGTATTTTGAGCAGCAACATTTGTAAGGAACAGAAACATTTGCAATGCACAGCAGCATTCGTGTATTAGTTAATTCGATTATTTTTGCTCTATATTTCAGAGCGCTAGAAAATAATCTAACATCTCTACAAATAAACCTATTGAAGTATACAAGTATACTCATGGTCTATACAATGTCCCCGAAGGATTACTAGAATTTGAAACAAGAACCAACACCAGGGGCCACGGCTATAAGCTAAAAAAACTGCGCTGCAACTTCTCCACACGACAAAATTTCTTCTCGCTTCGAATCACCGACATGAGGAACAGCCTCCCCAATGACATCGTTGGCGCTCCAAGTATGAACGCGTTCAAGAACAGACTAGATAAAGCTATGGAAAAATATATGTTCAGATTTGAAATGCCTAGCTCCTTATCGAACCCGGTGGAAGTCTAGTAGCTACTTCAAACTATCGTCAGTCATGAAAAGATCAGGTCAAATGACACGATTTTAGATCTTATGTGAACAAGGCACGAAAAAAAAGAAAAAGAATCGGCGACAGGCCACATCAGGCCTACGCTTCAGCGCCGACATCACTATGTTATGTTATGTTATTAACTCTTAAATTTTTCGAACACCGAAGTGGCTTTAGCGAGGTTGTTGTTATGGATGTTTTGTTATGTTAGTGCGACGATGATGTTTATCTAATGTTTCTGATGATGCTGTTGTAGAATATTAATCATTTATCCCATGTTCACTTCGTAAGAACGTAAAATATTTGACCGCGACCGCAATGAGCTATTATTTGTTCATTATATATCTCCTATAGTTATCGTATCTCTTAACAACCTTATTCTTGATCAAATAGCTACACATTTGCTCTCATTGCTAGAGAAAACTTGCAGCTGAGGCCAGACTAACTTATTCTGTGGGTACGTGGTTAATTGGAGTTGTTTGGTTGACGTAACCTTACAAGCAGAACATTTTCCAACGGAGTGGTTATGTATTCATTTTTCTAATTAATTATTAGCTTCAAACTCGACACATGCAGAAATAACGGAAAATGACTATCAACTGAGATATCAACTGCCATTTTCCTCCATCATTCTAGAATCCAACAACACCTGGTATTAAATAAATTTGATGAAATAATACATTATTAACGAATAAATGAATAAATAAAATATATTGCTAATTAAAATACAATTTTTGACGTTACTGACAAAGTTTGACCCAAGTAAATATTGCAAAACCCTGAATGACGCATCACTACGAATCTCTATCAGTTAGCCATATAGAAATTTTTCGTTATCAGTATTCATTTACTTATAAAACTTCATGCGCTTTAGAGTATTAATATGTTAAAAATTATACTGAAATTTTTAATGGCTGCAAAGCCACACCTCTGCGAATAAAATAGTTAATGTTAATATGTTGTGAAGGGGTGCCTCTAGGTCCTGAGGTCGAAATTTTGGCTTTTCCTGTTTTTAGGCTCATCTTAAAGCTCACTTTCTGACGCATCGAACGGTACTAGAACCATCTCTGTACGTTGAATTATGCATTCGCAACAGATCCCGTAAGAGGGGGAGGTGTCCGGGCCCCTTCAGTAAAGTTAAGGCGGAAATTACCCGGCCGGGCACCATGAAGGGGATCGTCTGATGTAAAGCGGCCAATTATAACATTCTCCAATTCTTATACTCATCTTAAAGCTTACTTTCTGCCGCATCGAACGGTACTAGAACTATCTCTGTACGTTGATTTATGCGTTCACGACAGATCCCGTAAGGGGGGAAGGCGGTGGGGGCCCTTCAGTAATTCCAAAGGGGGAAATTAACTATAAAATATGCTCTTCACTCGACTAGAGCTCAGTAACCTCACAGACAGCACGCGAGATGGTGTTCATTTAGTGGCTCCATGCACCGATGACTGACTTTGAAGTGAGTTGATGCTTACTTTTGGCATCTAGGCTACGTTACGTGCCGCGCGACGGTTTTTTGCCTCTACTGAAAATTTGTCAAAGCTGAAAACCTCTCTCACGGCAATCCTATCTCCTCCTACAGTTTTGAAGCGACATCAATGAGACATATACCATTCGATTTGGGAAAAAAGATCTATAAACGTCACTTGGTCGTTTTTCCAATTTCGCTATAGTTCGGATTTTATTTTGCAGAAAGTGAGGGAGGGCGGGGGTAAAATCGAAAAATTTCGAAAAATATCGGAAAAAATGTTCCCACACTCACAAAAATGAGAAATCCAAAAAACCGCAAAGTGACGTTTTTAGATATGGTTTTTACGCATCGAATGATATGCGTCTCAATGTTGTAGCTTGAAAATCCTAGGAGGAGATAGGATTTCTAAAGTACCCCCTTTTTGGCCGTTTTCTAAGAATTTCATGTCAGAAGAAATAGGTCATTTGGAAAAGAGTGTTTTTTATGGGGTCGTAAGGGTAAGTTTATGGGGTCAACAGTCACTATCATACTCATTGAACAGGAATTTAAGGTCAAAGAGTTATGAGAGCTGGATCGCAGGTCATAATAGTAGACTGGTGTAATATTACATGGGTATGAGGTGTGAGAACTTGAATAAAAAAATATAGAGTTATAGGGTCAGAATATGAAGACAATAGGGTCGGGAGTGTAAGGTCCTGGGGTCAGGAGCGCGAGTTTATGGGGTCGGGATGGAGAGGTGATTAGGAGTCTTTAGGAGGAGTGGCTTTATGAGTGGAGTCTTTGGGCTCAGGAATATAGTTATGGAGTCAGAATGTTGAAGTCATTATAGGGTCGGGAGCTCAAGTTAATGGGGTCAGGAGTTTGTGGTTATGGGGTCGGGAGTGTAACAATCGCTGCAGGACTCAGGTGGACAGGCATACGTCTATTTCTTCAAATTTGCCGCTAATATGTTTTAACATTTAGAATAGAATAGAAGTGTCTGCGTTGAAGAAATAGACCCATGGCCTGTTGCCGATTTTTGAACTTTTCGTGACTTGATTCACAAGGGATCCGGCCTTTGGAACCCGATCTTTCTATGGCTGACGATTGATTGAGATAGCTGCTGGACTTATTGCCTGTTTCGTAATTTGCTAGGCATTTTAAGACTGAACATATGCTCCTGCATAGCTTCGTCTAGTCTGTTTTGAAGATGTTCATACTCGGAGCTTCAACGATGCTATCAGGGAGGCNATTACTAGCGCATTATTCAGATTAAATGTTTGAAGGCCTTGTTACCAAATTTCTTTGCGCGCGCGGACAAAATCACTTTGTAGAGAAAAACACAAACCGATGTCAGTTGGCGCATCATTAGATGAAAAGACAATCTGGCCTTTATTATACTATAGTGACTACGCTAAGACTGCTATTAAAAACATTTGAGAAAGTTACTTATTTCATTATAAATTTTATATTTACTTCACGCTTGAAGAATTAGTAAAAATAGTTCTAAAAGTACTAATGTATCATTTTTTAATCGGGATAACTATTAAGTATATATACTCTCGCCCGATATTATGAGCAATGCCAACGGCAACTCAGAGCACATCTTACGACCTCACCAGATATCTTGCTTAGTTCTTCAACATTGTTTACATCAACTTGAGTTAAACTATAAAGGTAATACTAAAATCTACGGAACGTACAATGGTAAGGGTTGTGAATGATGATCCTGAAATGGCGTAGAAATAGAAAAGTTTTTGTTATTCAGGGACAACATTTTCAAACTTGTTTGCATTCCAAATCAATTGCAATCACATACTCATTTTCAAATGAGTAACTCGAATTATCATACATCATGTGGGAGCTGCACCTCTGATCCTGGAGCGCCGCATCCAAGCTTGATCGATTAGGATTGAGCCAGGGTTGATTTTGTCGATAATTTAACCGTTACTGCATGGCATAGGAAATACGTACTTAACTATTCACGCCAAGTTTGCCTCTTCAAATGGTAAGATATCAGACCGACACCACACTTCGTTTCTAATTGATTTATCGCACTATTATTTATCCCCTATGTAATCGCAATTTTTCACATGTACGCTTCACGTAATCTTTCTGTTTGGACCTTCAGTCATCCGACCGAAGTTTACCTGGACATAAATTGTCATTCGTAGTTCAAACCTCTTTAGTGGCGAAATACTTCGAAACTATGTATTCAAGATTACCCAATAAAACTCCTTGAAACCTGAGTATCGAAATTTCGCTTAAGCCACTAGGGCTTAACAGTTTCGAAGTAATGCTTGCATCGGTAAGTGCTCAACTTTGGAGCTCGTAAATAATACTTCCGAAGGATGCTCCGGACACCAGAAGAATCAAAGGCGGGTTCTAAACCCAAAGAATCTCTTCCCAGTGCTCAACTTGCGTCAGTGACGCGGAAACGCAATGAGCTCAATGAACTCCACAATAATTTTCCCATTGACCGGGATCTAGTACAACAAGAATACAATGAATATCTTCGTAGAGTCGAAAAGTTACTGGAGGCTTGCAACGAACTAAGAACCCAGAACGATTTCGACTCGACAGGGCTTGATAATTGGCTTTTGCCCATTACTCAATCAATAACAGACTTTCGCATCAAAATTGACCAAATTCTAGCGCAGAATTCAAAGATGACGTCATCATCACGTCATGCCAGATTCCACCAATCAAGATCTAGCTGCTCTTCGAATACTTCTTCCGCTCGCATTAAACTCGCTCAGATGAAGGCGAAGACTCAAGCTGAGAAGCTGGTTTTGAAGGAAACCGAAGAGCTTGAAGCAAAGGAGCTGAAAATTCGTCAGGACAAGCGCAAGGCTGAAGTAAGGAGAGCAGAAGCTCCAGACTCAATAACCCGAAAGGTAATGTGCCCTGTCTTGCCTGCTAAAATATCTGTAATGGGTGGCAATGAAATAATTGTCAATGTAGCCCGTGATCCGTGTTCGTCCAATTCTTGGATGAACGAAAAACTTATCTCTGAGCTTGGTGCGAAAACAAGCAGTGTAGATTTGAATCTGTGCACCATGAGCTCGCTTAGTCGCTGTAAGGCCAGGGTTTTAAACAATGTCCTGATCCGTAATCTCAATGGGGAAAGAATTGTTAAAATTCCACTTGTATACACTAAACCTTATCAAAATTGGCCGTTTGACCAATCAGATATCCCTACTGCTGACTATGTCAGGAAGTTTCCTCATTTGAAGGAAGTTCCCTTCAACTTTGTTAATGTAGAAATTGTGCTTTTGATTGGGCTTGATGTTCCTTGCTTGATACGACCTCAAGAAGTTGTAAGCGGTGCAGACGATGAGCCTTACGCCTCTCTGCATTCGCTGGGCTGGGCTCTTAATGGACCCGTTGACACGTCAGCTGACACGACTAATAACTTTCGTACAATTGTAGATCAGAGNACCTACTGTTGAGCCTGTTCTTAATAGTCCTAGGGCCATCAGCCATAAGGTAACATTACCCCATATTGAGCTTCCGACATTTGACGGCAAGCCTGAGTCGTATACTAAATTCATCGTCTCTTTTGAAAATTTGATTGCAAAGTATAATTTGTCTCCTTTCGAGAAATTCTCATATTTGTCCAAACAACTTACTGGAGTAGCTAAAAAATTGATTGAATCACTTAGCCTCAATGACCTAAATTATGACAGTGCTAAGAAACTGCTGAACGATGCCTTTTGCAATAAATTAGATCAACAATTTTCTGTTATATCTAAACTATGTTCACTTAGGCTGGATAATGATGCTAAAGATGCATACACATGGATCGGAGAGGCGAGGTTGCTGGACGAGCAGATTCAGTCATTGCAGATTACTGCCGAAGTTTTTACCCAGTATTTCATGTGGCAAGGCTTGAATGACAAGTTTCGTAAACATTTGACTGCCGTCACGCAGAAAACTCGCCCCTCTTGGCCATTAATGAGAGATGCTTTGTTCGAGGCTAACTCGAGGTTTGTAGAGGAACAAAGACTTGCTCCCGTTGTGTCAATTGAATCTGTTGCTGCAGCTGCTGCTGTGAGATCTAAAGATAAGTTCAGTGTTTCGTGTGCATTATGTTCCAAAGATCAGTCTGTAAATGCCAGTCATCACTTTAGTCGATGTCCGCGATATCCTGACGTGGAGTCCAAAGTAACTAAACTTAAACTTGTTTCTGGCTGCTTGAAATGTGGATACACTAACCATACTACCAAGGCTTGCTCTTTTAAATTCAAACGTAATTGTTTCAAGTGCAATGGACCTCATATGACGTTTTTGTGCCAGAAAGATTCAAAAGCTGTTGGGGGAGCTAAGCCTACGGGCAATGACAAATCTAACGTAAAGTCAACTGTTTCTAACATTGTTTCTACTGTCTCTATGGCTACTGACTCTTACAATGACGTAATTTTGCCTACTGCCACGGTGCATTTTCCTGGCGTTGGAGAAACTCCTGTTAGGGTATTCAAAGACATCGGTTCACAATCTTCTTTCGTAAAAGGTTCTCCGAAAACCATTCCAAATTGTACAATTGTTAGAAAGGTTAAGGTAAATGTGAAAGGCATTAATTCTGTGAAAACTTTCAATGCTCCAGTGGTGCGTTTTCCTGTTGAAGTTCCTGGCCAAGGAGTTCAACAGATTTCAGCCATATGCGTACCCACGTTGAACACGGTGTTGGAAAAAGCATTTTCCACATGCTTCATTAAGCTTAAATATCTGGACTTGTTTTGTGTTGTAAAATTAGTAAACGGAAACTGTAGGTTGTTGAGCGGATAGCCGGAGAGTCAGTTGGAAGAGACACGTGGCGCCGAATACAGAGATTACTATAGCTTCCTGATACGCTAGCCTTTTACGTGTCCAGTGTCCGAACTATTTAATATAAGCTATATAGTCCTTAATGAACTTCTGTTATACCGATTTGTGATTAATACTGTTAACCTATTTTGTGAATAAAGTTATTGAACTTAAACGTCTACAAGTGCCCTTTCCAAATTCGTGGTTAATTATAGAATCAACAGTTAAACAACGCAATGTACTAAAGAACGATCACTATAGGCCTATATGCGGTGCCTCAGCTGATGCAGCAGCTGACAGGCCCGACAACGGAAGTGTCAGCGAAAGGGCTGGTGAATCTGTCGATCTTGTTCAGGGAGAATGGATTTGTTCTTTCTGACAAAAATTTGACCTCTGACCATATCAATGATGTAACCATATTGCTCGGAAGTGACCAATGTCATCTTTTCCCTTTGAAGCAGCATAATTATAAAGTAGGGGACAATGCATTTTCTGTGATCTATGAAACCCCGGCAGGTCTGATGCTGTCCGGCAGCGTGTCTAATTATGTTTCTAATATGTCTGCCGTACCGACCCACCTGCGCGGTGAAATATGACTATCTGTTAGTAGCACGGTGGTGGATTTGATAGAGGATAAAGACTTGATCGATCGCGCCACAATTGACAAAGTAACGCATGAAACGCTAGAATTGATGTATAACCAATTAATTGGAGATTTGCATTCGGACGAACCAATAATGACTGAGGAAAATCAGCTGTTGCTTCACAACATGCTCAAAGATATCGTGCGTGATCCGGCTTCGGGTCGGTTAATAGTACCAGCTTTGTGGAAGCATGATGTATCTCATTTGTTGGCGTATAACTATAAACTTGCAGCATCGATTTTGAAGTCGCAACGTAAGCGTCTTTCCGACGTAAAGTTGCGTCAGTATGATGACGTTATTCGTGAACAAGTCTCCAGCGGTGTGATCGAGCAGGTTTCACTGTCCTCAGAAGTCACTGATAAAGATATTTCATTTCTACCCCACAGTGCTGTTTTTCGGGGATCAGCGACGTCTACCAAGTGTAGAGTCGTATTTTTGTCTAATTTAAAAGATAATTCATCAAATTTGTCCCACAATCAAATTTCGAAACCTGGTTTAAACCTTAATCACAAACTTCAAATCGCTCTTCTATTACTGCGGTTTGATAGATATCTTATAACATTTGATTTACAGAAAGCTTTTCTCCAGCTCTTGCTACGTGAGGAGGACAAGCGGAAGCTCAGATTTTTGTGGTTCAAAGTTGTATCTAAGCATGATTTTACGATTATAGCATATAAAATGTGTCGTGTTCCTTTTGGAATGAAATTTTCACCATTTCTATTGATGATCTCTTTGTACTATATTTTGATGCATGACTGTATGGATGACTCGCCAAAGATTAAGACCATCAAGCAAGCTATCTATGATCTTGCGTACGTAGACAATTTAGCATTCACGAGCAATTGCGCTCTGGATCTTGTGGAGGCAGCTAACGTAGCAGTTGCTACATTTGCCGAGTATGGCTTTGCCTTGCAACAATTTGCCAGCAATCAGTCGGATTGCTATAAATTCACTGCCGAACTTACTGGCGAACAGATTAACAATGATGTAAAATTGCTGGGTATGATTTGGAGTACAAAGTGTGACTCACTTCGTACCCGAAAACCTTCATTGAACCCTGGCGCAAATACAAAGCGGTCTATTTTGAGCTCCATACAGTCGAATTTTGATCCCTATGGCATAAACTTGCCTATTTTGAACCGGGCCAAACTGTTTCTTCACCATGTTCAGAGTGATAGCTCGCTGGGGTGGGACACTGTGTTGGACGGGGCCAGAGTTAAAGAATGGGTGAATATATCACGCCAAGTGAATAATGCTAATGAATTATCGGTTCCTCGTTCAGTCGGGTCCCGCTCTGGAGAGTTTTCATTGCCGGTTTACTGCGACGCCAGCAAAGATTTCATTGGTTGTGTTGTGTATTTGCGGGATGTCGCGACTGGCTCCCAATCTTTTGTTCTTGCCCGAAATAAATTAGTGGCAGGAGTTCTTAAGAACAAATCTATTCCAATGTTGGAACTGGCGGCACTGCAGTTCGGAGTGGAAACTATGATGGACTTGTACCAAAATTTGACTTCAGCCGTGCGACCAATTAACGTAATTAACTTGTACGCTTTCACCGATTCAATCATTTCTCTTTGTTGGATTAGATCAAAAGAAGTAAATCATGACAAAATTGAGAAGAAAAATATTTTTATCAATAACAAATTGAACAAAATTTCCACGCTTTCTGAAGTTCATCCGGTTGAATTCGACCATGTGGTTGGCAAGAACAACCCAAGCGAATACCATCTAATAATTTTGCTAAGAATTTTAATATCTTTTTAAAATTTACTATACAATGTTTTGAATTCGTTTCAGGAATTTTAATTACTTGTTACTTTTTAGACATAGTTTATCTATTTACTGTTGATCAATATGAAGCAGAAGTACAGAACAACTTTACATTCTGACTTCTTTATTATGAATTGAATGTTATGTATAGCTAAGATTGATGTCAAATCAATGAAATCATCTTGACAATTTGCTAAAATATGTTCATTAAAATTAAAAAAAAAGTTGGACAAGAAGAATTAAGAGAGTGTGCACTGTGTTACAATGACTAAGAAAAAAAGCATTTTAGTGGCTAAGAAGTGTGAAAAAAGAAATGTAAGAAAATAAATGTTGCCGTCAAGGCTTCAACATGCAGATGCAGTGAATCTGAATGTTACAGCAAAATGCATGGTCCAAACTCCAAAATGTGACAGCACTCCTCACTCCTGTGAAGTAAAGAAAAGAAGAATTACTAACTCCAATGTGCTGTATTAAAAAATAATTCAGGAGTAAGATTATGGGATTGTGACCTGTATGCCCCAGTAATTCTATAATCTATACCACTGCCACGTCTGCCAGTATGCCCAACTTAAGATGACTCCACCAGATGCATTAAAGCAAGATAGAAATGTAAGGTAAGCAGTAAGCGCCACATTAAGTGTAATTTTAAATTATCTTAAAAATTTGTTAATCCAATCAACAATCATAGCTGCCATTCATGCAATCTGTAGTCTGATTAATATAGTATTAATTCTTTTTCATAGAAGTCACAGAGAATTTCTGATATCATCAAGTATATTTATTACATTCCCATCCAAAAGCTTAAATTCAATTTTCATTCCACTTTTTTATATGATCACCCATGATTCTCAGTCAAGATCAAGTTGTGTTCATAATTATTGTTGTCTGAAAATTTGTGAATAATCTGTAGCAATTTGTTTGCAATTGTGCAAGAATATATTGGAAATTTCCTTCCTAGTTTACCTGTAAAAGATGTTGGAATTTTTTTGTGAATATCACTGCAGGCTAATAACACTTCAAATTTCCTTCATGGTTCAAATAAAAATTTTTTCTGGAATTAGCTGATGCCAATCAATTGAATAAAGTGAGATTTGTCTCCTACTAAAGAAGTAAATATAACCTGCAGTTTAAAGCATAAATTCATTTTGAGATCACTATACAGAGTTGTGATTGCTTTCAATTAAATGTCTAGTCAGTTTAGTGCATAGTATGAGTCTTAATTAAGGAATTTAACACTGCAAAAATATGATCTACGTATTACAATGTTTAAAGCCATAAATTATGCCTTTCCTCATAGAATTTGGAAAATGACTCCTATATTAAATAAAACAAGTCTAATTAATATGCTTTTTCAGTTCAACGATTCTGCTGTGCTCTCACCTACCCACCTCCTCTACTGAAGGAGGAACTTCTCCTAAGCTACGATCCACCATCAAATTTGAATGCAGCCAGGAGGGTCAGTAATGTGTCCCAAGAATAAATTTCCTAAAGTTTAAGGTCCTCACCCCAGAGAATTTCCTCGTCGATGATTTTATAAAAATTTATTAATAAGATAAGGTTTATAGGGTGCCTCAAGAGTACAAAAGTTTGGTATACGAATACCACCAGAAGCCTCTTGTATGTATTAGGAATGTGTTTAAACAACATTTCCACCAACAACAGCAAGTTTAGAGATGCTTGACCCCCATTTGGGTAAGAATTGGGCTGATGCCTGCTCTGGTGCCTAATGGTTAGCAAAATATTTTTTTAGAATGAATTAACATTGCAACTACATTAGGTTTCGTGATAGGTATCAAATAAAAAAATTATGTAAACCAAAATTAATGTAAAACATAATGGCAGGTGAAATGTTATTTTGGCAAGGTATCAATCTATTAGCATACCTATTGAGCGATTAGGTTAGCTTGTTGAATCTGCTACTGTGATAACATTCGTTTTTGTATTGCAGGAACTGGCAACTCATCTTATGAAGAAAATTCCAGAGGTCTCCTGCACTTGTGCCACTTCAAGTTCAAGATGAAGCTAAATTCCAGCTCAGTTCACGTTGGCGTTACTGCAGTTCATGGACCTCTGGCTGCTGTTATACTTCCTTTTGGCTTTGCTGTGATTACCACCGTCACTACAGACCAGCATAGTGGTAAAAAGGCGAGATAGGCAGCACGTGTGACGGGCGAGACAGTTTGCATGTATGGCAGGTGAGTCAGTTTGCATGTGTGACAGGCGAGTCAGTTCTGTCTCTTATACACATCTAGATGTGTATAAGAGACAGTCAGAGACCAACATCAGAGACCAACATCAGAGACCAACATCAGGGACCAACATCAGAGACCAACATTAGAGACCAACATCAGGGACCAACATCAGGGACCAACATCAGAGACCAACATCAAGGACCAACATCAGAGACCAACATCAGAGACCAACNGTTTGCATGTGTGGCAGGCGAGTCAGTTTGCATGTGTGGCAGGCGAGTCAGGTTGCATGTGTGACAGGCGAGTCGGTTTGCATGCATGACAGGCGAGTCAGTTTGGCATGTGTGGCAGGCGAGTCAGGTTGCTTGCGTGACAGGCGAGTCGGTATGCATGCGTGACAGGCGAGTCAGTTTAGCATGTGTGGCAGGCGAGTCAAGTTGCATGCGTGACAGGCGAATGAGTTTGCATGCGTGACAGGCGAGTCAGGTAGCATGCGTGACAGGCGAGTCAGTTTAGCATGTGTGGCAGGCGAGTCAGGTTGCAAGCGTGACAGGCGAATGAGTTTGCATGCATGACAGGTGAGACAGTTTTCATGCATGATCGACAGACGAGGCAGTTTACATTCTTGACAGGCGAGACAGTTTGCATGCGTGACAGACGAGACAGTTAACATGTATGACTGGTAACTTAGGTCACAGGCGAGAATTTGCAAGAATGGCAGGCGAGACTGACTGCCACTTTTACCAGAACTAGGTGTAAGAGCCAGCGTCTTGCTGCGTGGCAGCGGTTAGCAAGTAGGGGTAACAGACTAAAAAAATATGCATCATTTTTTATGTAAGAGCTATTTCCCAATAAACAATGTTTGCTTATTGTTTGCGTTTAATTCTTCCACCTTTATTCCACTTTGATAGGTAGTGCTTATGGTGCACGAAAATTCGGTCCGAGTGCAGTAGGAGAGCGAGCAGAAGTGAGTCATGGCAAATAGTTTCGGTCCAGAAGTGGGTCAATATGACCCACAAAGGCCCAAAGTGAGTCTAGGAAGTAGATCAGATTTGGGACGGGCCATGAATCACCTAAGTGGGTCATCCAGACCCACCCATTTCTCTCAGTGAGTGCTAGGGTACGAGGTAAGTTGGGTACAGATCGAGCGCTAGTACGAGTATAAATTAAGTGATGCTAATGAGGTCTGTCTTTTAAGGCTTTCGACTTGCTAACGTGATAGACCAGAATTGTTGGAAGCTACGTTATTATAGGAAGGGACTATGCTAGGCCATCTCCTGAACAGGGCAACGGTAACTCACAGCTGCAGATCCTGACCGCCGCAGGTTAGTACATCGATGTCCACACCTCGCGCCTTTCTCACGGAGCAAAGAGGCTTCCCGGATTCTGACGCGGGCAAATATGCAGAAGTTAATGATTCAATTTATAAGTTAGAATATGTCATGGAAAATCTAAATTGATTTTTAGGATGGACATAATAATCTTCGCAACCATCAGCTACTGTAATAAGCCAGTTCCCGTAAGTCTGATATATTACATCAGACATTATTATATCTTGAAACATAGTAAAAAGTGTTAAAAGGTAAAAATAATGGTACTAAAATGCAATGATAACGTCAGGTAAGTTAAGCGTTTAGAACTTTTAAGAGGATTTCAAGACGGTAATTTACGTAAATTAGGATTTAAAAATACATAGATATTAGGACGGAAAACACATTGGACACTGGAAATATAGACAAGATAAAATATTGTGCCTATTTCATTTGGTACATAAATTATCACTTGTGTTATTTTCACTCGTTTATGGATGGGAGAAGAGACGAGTGGAGAGTTGGCCTTGAGATTGGGCTCCTTTACCGTGAAGTAAAGGAAAAATTGGGATTTCGAAAAAAGCTACAACGAATCGATAGATATTGTCCTCGCGCATCTAATGATATGCGTCTCGATGTTGTAGCTTGAAAATCCTACGAGGAGATAGATTTCTACAGTACCCCCTCTCTTGGCATTTTCTAAGAATTTCGCGCTTTCTTTAATTATTTAAAAAAATTTACATGAAAAAAATATTAGATTTCGGTTTTACATATATATACCAAATTTCAAAGTGATCCGTCTGTCAATAGCCGAGATAAAATTTTGGCTGACGCTCTTAAAGAACTCCACCATCCCTTGTCCTTTCGCGATCTTTCGTGAACGCATGATTCAACGTACAGAGAGGGTTTTGGTGTCATTGGATAAGTCAGAATGTCAGCTTCAAGATGAGACTAAAAACCGGAAGGGCCAAAATTGTCGATTTTGGACCCAGACGCTCCCCTTATGCAATTTTGCCTGAGGGCAAAAATAATGTAGGAAATTATTTGGGACTAAAGGTGTTAAAAAAATTAGGGAGATCACCCCAAAAGAAGAGATAAAGATTGGTTTAGTGAGCGATCTCTCTTACCTGCTGGTTCTGTCGTGACGGCTGTCGCCATAGCAGCAGAACATGCGTGGTAGTCGTCAGCGGTGCAGCTTTGTACCTGCGAGTTATGAAGCGTTTGTATTACCATAACTGAGCGGAATAATTTCGACATAAAGTCTATGCTATTTTCATGCATTAATAAATGCGCTGGCGATAACTCAATTAAGTAATTAATGTCGGGAGATTACCAACATTCAAGTAGCATAGGAATTGCGCATACCAGCACACTTGCTCCAATCTGCCAGCCCAATTGACCGAACAAGTAACTGGAGACATTTTAAAATCACGCAAAAATATGTAGACTCGATCGGTTCCGTAATGGCGTTTGTGGCTGCCGAACAAATGTAGCTACGCGGCGCACAGGCGCTGAATGGCGGCTGTAGTGCTGCGGCAGCCTAATTTAAAAAGGCCCTTACTCTGAAAACCTGCCTGTATGTATTGTGGAAAGAAAAAAGTATCCCGCAAAAATGTGATATCTGAGCATTCTAATTTGAGTTTCTCGTAATTTGCTAGTGGTCAATCGGAAAACTCGGTAACAAATCTCAAAAACTTATTCAGTACGAATCAATATATCTGTCTTGAGTGCTGGAAATATTTCACATACGCAAAGTGAAGAAAGTGGTATGATTTGGTAAGTAAATACAATAATGGTTATAATGTCCGTCGATCTATATTTTGTATAATAGAACTAGAGTTACCATGCGTTTCTCTTGTCCTGCCTCAGTCCTACTTGGAACAACAAAGTATCTTGACTCTCAGTTACAAATCCATCAGGTGGTCATTGAAAACGACCACCTGACAATAACAGATCAATAAAATTGGCTTCTCGCGAAACTTTATCGGAAAAGAAAATAAAACATAAAATACGGATTTATTCCATGAGAGAAAAATCGTTGCAGAAAAAAATAAGATTTAAGATTAAATCAGAATTAGGAAGAAGCGGAAAGACTTCAATAAAGAATTCCTGTTAAATTTCACACATGAGTTATTTAGCATCTCTAAACTATTAGATAATAAAGAAAAAATTTACAAGGTGAATTTTTGAATGTTTACGATATAACGAGTAGTTTTCAAGAAGAAGAATTTCCATAATACATCAGTCATGTTTATGAAATTGAAAAACTTCTTATATGAAGAAAGTGAAATTGTAATTCAAGTAAAAAGGTTATGATAATCCATCATGGATTCCGTAAGTTGATCCCATATCGAGTTGAACTCGTATCGAGTTGAACTCGTATCGAGTTGAACTCATATCGAGTTGAACTCATATCGAGTTGAACTCGTATCGAGTTGAACTCATATCGAGTTAAACTCATATCGATTTAAACTCAGTATCGAGTTGAACTCATATCGAGTTGAACTCATATCGAGTTGAACTCGTATCGAGTTGAACTCATATCGAGTTAAACTCATATCGATTTAAACTCAGATCGAGTTGAACACACATCAAGTTGAATACATATAAAGTTGGAAAAACATCAAGTTGAGCACAAATCAAGTTTTGAGCACAATCAAGTATTTAGGATCCTTTTGCAAGAATCGATTGCGCGATGGGCGAATCTGCGTAATTAGGCTGGTCAGAATCTGGTATTAGGGCAAACCATTGCCATCTTCCGCTCATGGAATGGCGTGCACACGTACGTTTGTTAAATCATACGATGGATCAAGATGAGAATTGAATCAACAAATTTTTTAGCTTACATAGCTTACATGATAATTAAATACTAATTTCATTACGTATACGACAAATTTTTTAGACAAAAAGATGTCATTATTTTTTACTATCCTACATTTATAAACCAGAGGCTGCTTCGAGCATGGAAACATGATTATTGGGTGGAAGGGGAGAAACACACTTGATAAAGAGTACGTAACAGAAAAAAATCAATGCCTGTAGCTCTATGAGGTAATTGCACTTCCTTATAACAGAAGCAACTGATATGCAAGCTGTTAATTAGCAGAACCAGGAAAATATGGACGTCCGGTTTTGCCTTCAGGGCCTACAAGTTTATGATTGGTTCAGATCAATATGATTCCTCGATTGCACTGCTTGATATTGTGATACCGGTGCATTGCCTGCTAACAGGACAATGTTCCTTCGGTTATACAAGGAAAGTCTACAATATGAATATTTTCAGGTCAACATAATATTGTGCTGAGTGTAATGGGCAAAGTACCCAGGCACTTCACTACTTTTTGAACAAATTAAAACAAATTCTATTCATTGGTCCAAACGATATCGATAACAAAACTTTGTCAATTTTTTCGATTCGTATTTTTGAATTTTTGTTACAGTATTCGCAGCGCAAAATTTGTTGCAATACGTGTTTAATGTTTAAATTTTACCCTGATATGAAGGTAAAGCAGTTGGAGGGCGCAGACGCTGCAGTCGCTGGCGGCAGTGCGTAAGTGTTTCTTGTGTTGATTAGGTGTCGCACGACACACGCTCCTCGTTTCAATCGTGCAATCTTGCCATGAAAAGTGAAGTATGTGGCTCGAAATTAATCACCAGGGGCCGTATTATCAAAACTTCGTAAGTACGCAAAATCGACTTACGAGTGGCGTAAGTGCTGACTTGATGACGTAACTCTAGAGGTGGTATTATCAAAACATTTGCGCGGGAAGATACGTAACGTAACTGTACGCCTGCTAGGAGATGTCGTAAGTGGAGTTCTGCACAAGTTTACAGTGTCTGCTGAAGCGATAGGAAACTATTGATTTACTAGCAAGTAGCAACACCTTGACTTGTGATAGAATTTTGTCAATAATCCGACAGCGCGGATTATACACGCATAGAATGATGGCTCTACTTGTGATATCTCCACTACTTGATCGCGCAACATTTGCACGATCAACTTATGTTATCGTGCTAAACAGTGCTATTGGAAAAATTCAATTAAGTTAATGCCTGAAACTGATTTTGTTTTCCTTCTACGTTATATTTTACAAGCAAATGCATATTACGTTATATTTTACAAGCGCGAAAGCAAAGCTTTCACGCCCAACTCTCATCATTCATTCCTTCTAGTCGGTACTTTATATCTCTGCCAACCATAATTTTTAGATCCGTACACAGATTTCTTCTTCAACTCACGCTGTTTATTAAAAAGAGTTCACAACTATTTTAGAACGGCTTTTTCTGCGCCAACAAGGAGCAATACCAACAGACAGCATTCGATAGTCGATACCATCGAAGGCATCGATTCCCGCCATCGAAGCTCACAGAATGTAAACAAATCCAAAGCCTCTGATTGGTCAGTTGGCCAGATGGTTTTGATAGTGCGCTTTTAGCTAAGTCTTACGTACGAATGTTTTGATAATGCCAAAATTAGGGTGTACTTACGTAACACGTAACTTTTTTGTCGGAAGTACAAAAAGTTACGAAGTTTTGATAATACGGCCCCTGATTTAAAGGTTGAATACGTCAGTTCTGAACATTGTTAGAAATGCAATTTTTTGGATTTCTGTGCAGTGTGCAAATCTTCATAAAGTAAGCTCGTTGGAAAACTTGACACTGGCTTGGCGGCATTCGACGGATGTTTCAAGGATAGCTGGATCGAATTGTGGAACCGAAAATTGAGCATTGACAACAGTCGACTAAGTAGAAGCTTAGTTAGGTGCACCGTGCAGTCTTCCGCACCGAGCCGCTGGAAGCGAATTTATGCGTTTAAACAAGGATGCCGAGTGTATTCGTTAGTAACTGCTTTGATTGCTTCCCGTGAATGTGTTTTTTTTTTTCGTTGTAAAATCAGGTTTGCTACCAGAGTGGAATCAAAGTGTCGTTATGAATTTGATTATTTTAGAAGAATTACAATTATTAAAAGACAAATTTCTGATATTGCTTATGAGCATGGCAATGTTTGGAGGGCAACTGCAATTTCGACGGTAAAAATTGTTCTATTCTTTTTGACAGGCACTGTAGGCAGAATTTTATAGGCCCGTGCAAACGGAACTTACTAGTGACGTATCTTGAGATGACAAGTCGGTATCAAATTATATCCTGGTCGTTATGCCCGCATGCGGGCGGAAATAAATGCAAGCGAGTCTTGCCTCGAATTTCATTACCGCAAAAGATTCATAATGATAATATTATTAGTCATTCCATCCCTGGAAATACAGGAATTATCTACCACATTTGAACGCATCATGTTGAAATGGCTTATACAAATCAAGTTCATGCATTAAAACTGACCCTTGTAGATCAACTAGACTGTTGTTAGTGAATGTTTTGGGAGAATATTTAGGACTGATAATTGCAAGATGAATGTTTGGTATTGGTGTATATGTGGTAGAATGCTTGGTATTGGTGAATGTTAGAGAATGCATGGTACTGGTGTTAGATTAAAGAACGCTTGACACTGGGTTATGTGACAGAATATTTTGCACCGATGTATGAGGTGTATGTTTGTTACCCAGATTAGAGAAGAATGTTTGATAATGCATGGTAAATGAGGTAGAATGTAGGGGTAGGATTGGGTAATGCAAAAGGCGATGTTTGTAATGAAACGTCTCTGATGCATTACAAGTATTCTTACGTGAACTTAATAAAGGAAATTAATCAAATGATTATGATGGTAAACGTCAACAATTTATGTTGAAAATGGAATCATAGAGCAAAGTAATTACCGGCAGAATTAGTATCATTATACACACTTTAATTAAAACTGCAATAAAATTTTATAAAAATGAATTTCATGAACTGGCATTGGAGGGGCTGGATATGTATAATTTTACCTCGAATATCGATAAAATAAATCATAAATTTCATTGGAAAGTTATGGGTGATACAACAAATGTTATAAGAATCCCGACCGCTTGCCGCGAGATGGAGTGTATAAATAAGTATATTAAAAAAATACTCATGGAATTTATTGATATTAAGGCAATTACGATTCAAGTTGAACTCAAATGCTTAACATTTAGGATAGCTAGTCACTATCCTAAACTAAAAGTTTATTTGAACAAACACAACAGCAACGTACATACGCTGTTAGGCTTTGGCGCCGAGATCTTGGAAGGTGAGGAGAACATGTAAGTACGAATGTAGTAAATATAACGTCTGTTAAAACGTTATCAGTGCTGTATAATAAATGTACACATCGTAATGATGATTTATGTATATAATAACTTGAATACATTTTCCCTAACATCCCCCATGGTATTAAAATATACAGTATTTTGGCCAACTAATTTATACTTGAACTCTTAATTTGGTTAGCAGAACAAAATATAATTATTTTCATTAGCCGAGGTGAAGATATAACAGTTATATTGCACTTGGGATCAAGAAGTGTAGATTTATTTTAGATAACTTATTAAAATAGTGAGCAGAGAATGTAACGGAACTGTTCAAATTGATGAATCAACTGAAAAAATTGAACCGTATGATTATGGGCCTCAAATTAAAACTGATTTAGATCGTGATCTTGGTGACAGCAAGATTATCAATCAGAAACAAGATCAGTATTGACTACCGTCTTAAAGTAGTGTTAATATCGAAGTATCGAAAGAGGATGGCAGTAATTATAATTCCAAAAATGATAAAATATAAATAATAACAGACTGATGTATTTAATCGACCGAGTATCTTATAGAATAAGAAACATGAAGTTTAGGGCTATAGGTATACTGGTATTGCAACAACTGCAAAAGATTGACAACGTATCGGCAAACATGCAGAGAAAATATGATGTTCTTCTGGAGTCTCGATAGGTGCTAGGAAAAACCAAAAATTTAATGGCTGAATCACCGGGAGTAGCGATTATTTAGAAGCCGCTGATGGTAAAATCAGTGCCACAATTCCACCCAAACATTTTTTCATATTAAGTGAAAATCGAATCAAATTAATTTATGGAGTCAAGTACGACTTAACCTTGAGAAGAGGTGACGACGCTAATGCCCCGTCCGAGGCTAGTGAGTACAAATAATCAAGAAAAAGTTTTCGATGTCGAAATTTATTTCAAACGACAAATCTGGAGAATGCCAGCTAACAAACATTGCGATGAAGATAAGATTAAATTGTATCGCCGTAAACACGATAAAATTCGAGTAACAATTGCATATTTCAATCGACAATTAGAATGGACAATTGTTGGACGTTGAATTAGAATAAACATTTTACTTTGGAACCAGGATGAGAAACTCAAAGACCACGTTATATCATTATTACACCTCAACTGCTAGAGATAATTTAAAACTTTCAAATGCACTATCTGAGCACTGAATATAAAAAATGCATTTTTTCAACCGAATAATGATAGGTATCCTGAGATAAAGTTGCAAATTAATTCTGATAATAATATGTATGTAGTAGTTCATCAAATGATGCAAGATCATGCATATCAGGCAAATTGTCCTGTTGCATACATACATTATTCGTTTTTACAACCTATTTTCATATTAGATATCTGTTGGAAAAAATAAATTTCAATTTTTGCGCACTGCCTTTCGCCAAATGGGTTTCCGTCACCCGTGGTGTATACTCATCTCAAGAAACTTAATTTTAAGAAAGATTAGTGTGACAACATGACCGTTGTGGGTTGTTCATTTTCATACTGTAGCAGCAAATCTGAGACAATAATGAAGGTATTCAAAGTTTTATTTGCTAAATTCCTTCCAAACATTAATTTACGTGCATAGTTTGCGCAAAATTCTGAATTCAGCTCGTTATTTAAGAATACAGATTCTATTGCTGTTGTTATGCGATCGTTTCTAGTTTATTAAAACAGTTGTGCGCAGTGTGCATCAGAGTACGTCAGTATATCACGCAATTTTTATGGTAGGCAGGCAGAGAATAAAGGGATGATTGTAGAACAGGAAACGCACTTGGACAACACATTCAATACGAACGGTGCAACGTTCCAGTATCCGATGGGGAATTTAAAGTTTTTGCTTCCACAACCGGCGTTTTTTGACCTACAAATTTTAGAACCTCTGTATATTTTCAAACAGAAGTCTAGTTTGAATGACGCCACAAGTTTCTATCCTCGCGAAGTAAAGGATCTTCTGGTTACTTGATGCTGGTTTGCCGGGTAAAGTCCATGAATTGGGAGTGCAACTGTATTTCGGTCAATCCGACAGGATGATGTGAGTAAGCATGCTTGTATGCGTAATTCCGATACAACTTATACCTGTGCAGTAAAGTTATATGAACATACTGGTATTCCTAGTATATAGTTCCCTACACTAGGGCTGACCTCAATGTTGTACGTGCGTTCAGGTTGTAGTCCCTGGATTGTGTGGCAGAAGTGGGCTGCACTGTCGCTGCACTCCGACTCTTGGACGTAGCGAAAGACTGTAGCCCCCGTGACGCGGTAGCCGCTGACCGCAGCCATGGGAGGACAAGGTTTCCTCCAACGCAGGCTGATGGAAGTGGACGTCGTGGAAGAGGTCAACTCCTCCACAGGCCCAGGAGCTAATGATAACCACGGAATGTTTGAATTAGAAGAGGTCTTCTAATTCAAAATTTTTAGCGCACTCTTACTATTTGCTTTGCTTGAAAACAATACTTCCAGAGTTGAGAAGGTAATATATCTAATAGAGTTCTATGCAGTGAATGATAACGGCGTCATCTTCATTTGTGACAGCTAGTGAGGAATTAAGAGGTAATGGATATGGATTCTCAATTATAGCAGTAAAAAGAGGCAGTCTCGCTCACCTTCGTCCGGCAGAGTCTTGAACACTTCACACTGCTTGCTGTCTCCTCCCTCGTTGTATGCGTACACGCAAACCTCGTACTCAGTGTACGCCTGCAGCTGCGTCAGTTGCAATTCAGCAGTGCTCAGATTACGGAAACGTTGAACATTTTCGACATCATTGGAGGCACAACCGGCTCTTCCCGTCATCTGAGGAAAGCAGGCATAAAATTGTGAAACTTGCGGTATGCATGAGGTCGTTCCTGGAGCAGCTCTATACCCCCACCCCCGCATTCGTACGTAACTTTTACGGCCACGTGTACGTGGGTGTCGGGGCATCATTAGGAACTGTGGCTGCATCATTAGTGAGATAAGAGTGATAGCTTCTCTTCCTAATATGAGAATTTTTTCGAATTTGATGTGTGATTTTGAACTTGCTTGAATAAAGTTATATGAAGATGTTGGAAATTGTTTTCGATGTTTCAGTTATTTTCAGTTATTTGTTTCAGTTATTTGTTTTCTATGTTTCAGTTATCAGTGTTCTCGGGACCAACGTGCAAGACGGTCATTACCATCTCAAATGATGGCGACATACTCCTGCCTTTCGCCCAAGCCTAATGACAGTGTCCCACATGAGCGGCTGTTGCGTAAATTGAAGTCTTTGGGGATTGAGAGTAATGTACTCAAATGGATCAGAGATTTTCTAGTAGGGAGGCGACAACGAGTCAGTATTAATGGGTCCGTATCAGAATTGAGGCTGAGTAGGGGGGTTGGCCCCCCGCGGCAATTGACGGTGGCTCAACTCTTCTCTGTGCTGCATTATCCAAGTCTTCTGGATTGAAAGCCAAACAATCACAAGTGCGCGTCACTACGAATTGGTTGCTGTGCTCTCAAAGTGCCCCTGTTCCTACCATTTATGTTACATTTGAGTGTAATACAATATACTCGTGTTTTCGCTCCCTCCGCTCCTTCTATTACTATGCCTTTTCCCTACGGGACTTTTCTACAAAGAGAGGGGCAGTAACCCTCATCAATACCTCGACTTCCATCTTACTCATCACGTCACCATACATCATCATCGTCATCAAACCATATCATCAACCATGAAAACCACCTCCCTAGTCACCAGCAACACATAACGAACGCGAGCTCCGACGATACTTCCGACGAAAGTCTTTGAAACTCCGACAATACTTGCTCAAGTGTCATCTCCGTCACAAACCTTGCATGCCTGAAACTGTTCAATTGTGCTTAATTTAATAGTGAGTTAATGAATATTACCTGGGCCTGTGTTTCAACATTCTGTTTTAGTGACGCTTGAGATGGAAAGTAATACTGTCATCATTAGCGACATTAATTAACATTATTAAAAATAACCATAGTCAGTCATCAACCGAAATATTTATCACTGAACAAGGGCCAATGGCCATTACAATTTTCTGGTGGATTAGAGACCTATTCAAGCATCTCTAGCTTCACAGCATTAGGTATACAGGCGAACTGGGAAAGTAGGAATACGGACTGAAGCTCTCGATGAAAGGCCGTAGACTCTTCAAAAGTACTCGACTACCTGAGAAGGGAAAAAGTGAATAACAAACCACCCTTATAATAAACAACGCTACCTTGACACTTTCGTTGCGAAATGTGCGCAATACGAAAGTGTATGCATGAAAGGCATACTTTCGGATGCCTTGACAAACATTTGACAACGACCCCATGAAAGACGGAACAATTCACATTTAGGCACACTAACTACTATACATATTCAATCACTTCATTTCCGCTGAATATTTCCCCAGATGCACTGACACCTTCCGCCCGAAACTTAGCACGACATCAAGTGCAAAATTGCGAACCAATTTATTGTTAATTAAACGTTCACAGCAGGCCAAAAACAAAATACTAAACACCAGATTGTAAGAACACTTCACCATTCACCACACTCACAAACCTAGACAATACATTTTTTGGCAACATAGAAGGACACACTGCTTTAGCCTCATTCCTCGAAGCACTCGCCATGCACACATCTAAACGATAGATTACAGACATAATACTCCGTAAAGTGACGACTGAGATGCCCTTTCGTGCAAAGCCTCACCCTGCAGCGATATCATGACACGGCGATGAGAATGCAGAAACAGTGACTTTAGGTAACTTGCAGTAACGATGATCTGCGATCCCCAGGTAACTTCCGATGCATACAACCTTATTCAGCAGAACTCATGGGACTCTAGAAGGTTTCGGTGTTAAATATGATGCATAATTCCCAAATGCTCTGGAGGGACTCGACTTCCATTCTCTTTGTCTTATTAGAATCGGGAGCCCCTAAACACTACTCCAGACTGCGCTCCAACAATTCGCACATGCCCTATTGCATTCTGTCTAGCGCATTCTTATTCTTTAGAGGCCCAACTAGTGCACTTACTCTGGTCTTGGGCCTAATGTACTAATTTTTACATGGCGGATCAATTTATTAAAATATTTATTTATATTCTATTTTGTTCATACGAGTATGGTTCGGTTCAAAAAAAAATCATTATATCAATGACACCAGAAGGCAAATGCCTGACGAAGAGATTCAATCATAGTCTCATTTACTCTGAAAACGTCCTAACTTCGAAAAGCCTCACCTGAGAGCTAGGGTTGCACTGCCCCAGCACTCAGCACGGACCACCGTCAGCACAGGCACCTTCATCTTTCGGATGCAAGTCCTGGGGGGAAGGGAGGAAAGCGTTACCTGATAGATAACAAGCCGCTCCTGACTTGATCTCCTGACTTAGCTAAAGATACGTTAGATTATTGTCGGTGTTTTGGCGATGAAATGACTCGTTTGAGAATACAGGCCATGCATAATACATTCATACATGTATAAATTGCTGCTTTACATGTATATGCAATGTAATGCGTTTATCATTATAGCAAAGATCGGTATAAAAATGCTGACCAGCTTTGAGAAATCAGCCGGGATGTTGAGAGCAGCCTTGCACCAATAATTTTGAACGTCCATTAGCTCTGGATGGAGCGTCTAGAATCCATTAAGTCCACAAATCCATTTCCGAATGAGGTTGTCCGTGGCCAACTACAACATTCTATTTTATACATGTAAAGATATACTGACAAATTGCGGAAGCGAATAGTCCAGGTACCTATGTCTGTCCACCAGTAAACGCTATATCGAAGCATCACTTAATTTGTACTCGGACCAGAGCTCGATCTGTGCCCAACTTTCCTCGTGCCCTCGCACTGCGTCCAATCTTCATAGTTGAATGAAACCTGCCTGGGATCTTCATACCACTTATCAAATAAGCCTTCCGTACTAGCTGGATGGCGTGCTCATACCTAAAATACCAGAAAAAGACTAATTTCTTAGAAAAAACAATCATTCCGTTAAAATACCTTACCAGCATTTACTGCCAGATTCTAGGCTTGGAACGCAGAGTATAATAAAAAAATCCATCATCCATTCGGGGCATTAGCTGTTCGCCCGAAATTAATTCTTTTCCGGTATCCTAAGTATGAGCATACCGGCAATCTGGTGCGGAATGCCTATTTGATATGAGGTATGGTGGTGCCCGGCAGGTTTCATGCAACAATTCAGGAGAGCTATGAAGATTGGTCGCGGTGCTAGGGCACTGCGAACAATCAGACAGAGTACAGATCGAACGCTTGTACCAGTAAAAATTAAGTGATGGAAACGTAGTCTGTCTTTCAAGGCTTACGACCTGCTAAGGTGATAGACAAGAATTTTTTGAAGCTACGGTATTGTAGGTAGAGATTATGTTAGGCCAACTTATGAACAGTGTAAAGGTAACTTACGGCTGCAGACCCTGACTGCAGGTTGTCACACTGATGTCCACACCTCGCGCCTTTCTCGCGGAACAAAGAGGTTTCCCGGATTCTGACGTGGGCAAATTTGCAGAAGTTAATTATTTAATTTATAAGTTGGAATATGTCATGGGAAATCTTAATTGATTTTTAGGATGGATATAATTATCTTCGCAACCACCAGCTACTGTAATATAACAGCTCCCGTAAGTCTGATATATGATGTCAGAAAAGATTATATCTTTAAACATACTATAAGTGTTATAAACTAAAAATTAAGTACGAAAATGCTATGATAACGTCAGGTAAGTCAAGTTTTTAGGGCTTTTATTAGGATTTCAAGAAGGAAATTTAAAAGTAGATTTAAAAGTAAATATTAGGAAAGAACACACATAGAACCCTGGAAAATATACGACAAGATAAAACTTTTCCTGGTTGTTTCATATGTCAAATAAATTCTTACTTCTGTTATTCTCTGAAGTTTNCACTCACTCAATTTATGGCACGTGTCCGTGACGTTGTGCAGCTCGTGACATGGTAAACACACGTGTTCCATGCCGGGCACGGAGCACCGGCACAAGGGGGCGTCACAGCGGGACTGCAGCCTCCCTACAGCAGGAAATGATCCATGCTAATTAGGAATTTTGCTGAGCCTCTTAGGCACCGCTTATTCTAACAAGGCTTCCTGCGGTATCGGGAGCAATGTTATCAGTTGCGAAGACACTAGGATAATATTATTTGAACTTCAGAATTATCATTAAAGATGGCATGAATGATAGTCTCTACAGGATCGATGACCGATGACTAACATAAGGGAATGTTATTTCGATGTTGTTGTTGGTTGGTGCCGAGAAAATATACCTGTGGAAGGGCCCCTTCTCATTATACCGATAACAGGGAGGGATACAAAAAGGATATAAAACGGAACTACACTTCAGCCTTCAATTCCTTGGATGGGAGCAGAGACGAGCGGAGAGTCGGCCTCTGCAGTTAGGCCTGACCCGCAATGTTCGCCGGTATCCCGGTCAGCGGTGCAGGCTGAGGTGACCCAGCGACGAAAACGCGGCAGAGATTGGGTTCTTTTGTCGTGAAGTTTTCGTGATTACATAATCAGATTTGTTCTTATGTCAATTTCGTTCTCGAACTATTGTTAAAACGATTATTGTCGTTACGAAGTATCGTTATTCTAAGCTGCTATCTTTTGCTATCATTTTGGGATTGAATACATTAACTCTTCATAATATGTAGTTGTTACATTCTTTTCACAAAATCCTGAATAGCTCAAGCTTGTCAATTATGCTATTTATAATTCAGATATTTTTTAGTTAATATGTCAGATATTATTAGATATGTCAGATATTAATTATTAATTAATTTAATAATAATTAATTAAATTTTAATATTAATTAATATGTCAGATATTAAGATATTATTAATTAATATGACGTCGTCGCAATGAAACTGGTTTGATGCACAGCTTCCTGTGGACCGGATGATAATAAAAGGTCACGAAACTGGTTTGATGAAAATGACTGGTTTCCACTGAGAAGTGGAAATTATATAAGGGAAGAATTATATCGTAGAATTATAGCAGGATCGGCATTGCACCGCGCGGAGAGTGGGAGGCAAAGGGCGCCGCACTGCAGCTCCTCTGCGGTGCAGGATACTGCAATAGTGAAAAAGGAATTTGGAATGGAACGAATTGCTATTCACCATCAAAGTTGTGCTCTGAAATTGAAATGGTACTTCTTTATTTTTTGGTAATACGGAATTACCAAACAATTTCCAAATAATATAGTAAAGAAGTTCCATGGCTGAATTTTATTCCCGTAAGGAAAATGCAAAATTAGCCATGGCATGTTGCCAGTTATGTACTCATAAGTTATCTGTGTAACCCTGCAAACCACGCTAACCGTTAATAAACCCAGACTACACCCGATTAATCTGAGAGCGATAATCTAAATCAACATTAAAATCAAAACTTTTATAGCTTGTTGATCTTTTATTAATTTATTTGATGTTCTAATCTTTCTAATCATATTATTATATCGTAAGTATTATCGAGAATTTTTCCACAAATAAAAAACTGCAATAAACTTAGACATTATAAAAGGCATCAGCGACTGACTATATAGCCTTCGCCAGTCCGATCTGATATCGCGTTTGTCGGTCTATCTAAAGCATTTTAATGTCTGAGGGAAAAACTTATGCAGGAAATGATTTAGAACTGAAGATATTAAAACATTTAAGGACATCACCCCGAAAGAACAGATAAAGATTGATGTAGTGCGCGATCTCTCTGACCTGCTGGTTCTGTCGTGACGGCTGTCGCCATAGCAGCAGAGCATGCGTGGTCGGCGTCAGCGGTGCAGCTCTGTACCTGCGAGTCATGAGACGTTTGTATTACCACAACTGAACATATGATACGAATTTAAAAGGAAAATATGTGACACAAATTTATTCCGTGAGACGAAATCATTGCAGTAAAATTTAAGATTTGAGATTGCGTTAGAATTAGTAAGAAACGAAGAGACTTTATTGAAGGATTCTTGCCTAATTTCACAAGTGAGTTATTTAGTATCACTAAAGTATTAGATACCAAAGCTATAATTTACAGGTTGAATTATTAAACGGTGACGAAGTAAGAAGTAGTCTTCAAGGAGATGAAGTTCCAAAATACAGTGGTCATGTTTATGAAATTGAAAAACTTCTCACATGAAGAAAGTGAAATTGTAATTTAAGTAAAAAGGTTATGATAACCCATCATGGACTCCAGAAGTTCATCACACATTAATAATATAATAATAATAATAGCGGTTTCAGCGTTTATTAGGCCGTAGGCCTGTCGCCGATTCCTAACATCGCAAAACATTCACAGCTTGTTGCGGTCTCGAACTCGCAACTCACTGCTTCAAATTTCCTGCGCTAATCTTGGTACTCTGATCTGAACTTTAACCACTGGACCACCCATTGAGTTGAACTCATGTCGCGTTGAACACATATCGAGTTGAACTCATTTCGAGTTGAACTCATCGAGTTGCACTCATGTCACGTTGAACTCATATGATTGAACTCATGTCGAGTTGAACTCATATCGAGTTGAACTCATTTCGAGTTGAGCTCATATCGAGTTGAACTCATAATTTTAACACACTTCAAGTTCAAAACGAACAGATGCTAAAATTAAGATATTTGAGTTATTTTATTTATTAAAATTATATGATTAACAAAAAACGAAACAAGATAAAAACAAAATGCAACAGAAAAATGTATTGAACAAGATTCCTACGAAGATGTTAAATAAGTTTATGAGCTTCTAATTGAACCTCCTAACAAAATGGTTGAAGAAACTAAACAATTAAGGTTCGCTCAGAAAGATGCTCGTAATTAGCTGTAAACAATCAGTCATGCAGGAAGATTGGCTCCAGGTTATCCAGACTCTAAAAATTTTGGTCCATTAGCCACGGCATTTTAAAGTCGTGCAATCAAGCCTGGATCTGCGTACGATAAAACGTACGGCATAAAATTTGACGTGGAGAATTCTAAGGTATGAGATACAATCGTAGACATTCAAATTAATGATTGATGAATGGGTGATGATGCTCTTAGCGGGGCTGTTCGGTTATGGGTGCTACTAGTAAAACAAAACCAAACCCTGAAAACCGGGTAGAAAAAGATGTCAGAAATTACCTGCTAATTATAACACAGACTGAGGTTCATTTCAGGTCGGGTTGGACAAGAAAAACATGAGGACTTAAACATTACAAATTCATCAATCTACTGAATAAAGCGACATAGAAGGGAAAATATTGTCATGAAGTTACTACAATTAGAAGTGTAAGCTCTCCTTAGAGGGATCAAACCATAGGACAAAGGACAGGTACTTCAAAATCTGGTTCAAAACTTTCATTGATCATATAAGGAATAATTGTAATACCTTCAACCGGTAGTGATATTTTGCAAGATATTATTTATTATTCGACTTTCTGCAAGTTGGATACACAGGAATTCTCACACGAACTTCATAAACGAAATTTACTAAATAATCATTGTCAGGGAACGTGGGTTCGAAATATATGCAAAACAACGTCAAGTAGGCAGGTCGCATTTATAAACTATGATAAACGTTACAGGCTAAAGGTAGAAGGAATACGAGAAAGTCTAACAGATAATGGTATAAAGTGAAAATAAAAACTCGTGGACAAGGTTCAGTCCTTAAACCTGCTCAAGATACAAGCCTAAATTAATATCGATGCAATTATATTGATTTGTCATTAGTTCTATTATCCAAGCAAAATTGCAAACATCTATAGTTTTATCAAAAGAAATGCAGAGACACATATATTGCATTTGCCTGTAAGCTAACCTGCTCAGTGTGGGAGAATAGGGGCGGCAATTTTATTCAGGAGACCAAGCACTGAGCAAAGTGACGGAATTGAAGAAAAAGTCTATGACAGAAATGTGGACGGACCCCTTACTATCATGATGATAAACGTCAACATTTTGTGTTGAAAAATTAAATCACAAAACAAAGTTATTACCGACAAAATGACCTTCATTTATACACACTTTACAGCTGCAATGAAATGTGATAAAAATGAATTTCATGAACTGGCATTGGAAGGGACTGGACATGTATCGTTCTACCCGAATATCGACGAAACAAATAATAAATTTTATTAGGAATTTTTGGGCGATATAAACGTAAGGACAATCCCGACCGGATGCCACAAGATGGCGTGTATAAACAAGTAGGGTAACATGGGGCAGCGAGCCCACTGCGGGTCACGGGCCCATAGCGGGTTTCTCGCTAAGAATGGCAGATATTGGTCCGTGTTCTCTACCGCCGGTCGACAGTTTCACTGGGATGAAGTCTACGGATTTATGTTTTGCTAAGACCTTGCCAAAAGTTGATTTCAGTCAACACTAATGAGCCAAAAGTTGATGAGTTTTTATGATGTTGGCTGAAATCACTATTAGGTACGAATTCCCTGCACATAATATCTGGATTATGGACGAAACTGGAACGAAGTTTTTCTCTGATCAACTATATATATTTTTTCTAGTCAAGGATACATTTTTTCGTGTCAAGGACGAATTTTTTATCACAAGGATATATTTTTCAAGTCAAGGATATACATTTTTATGTCAATGAAATATTTTTCTTCACGTCAGTGATAGATTTTTTAAGCCAAGAGTATATTTTTTCAGGATAATGATATTATTTTTTGAGTTGTTAATAAATGAATGAATGTCATATTTTTTATTACATTGTTCTTATTTTTAACTGTAAAGTGTTATTTTATCATTTTTAAACGAAAAAATATGCAATTGTGGTGAAGGGACCATAGGTGGGCGCCTTGCCCCAAGCCCATGGGCCCATTGCCCCAGGGGTGGGGCAATGGGCCCATTTTGACGCTTTTTACAAAATAGTGTTTCATTAAAAATTGAATAACTCTATAGGCGTCCAATTCACATCATACATTCCTCATTAGTTGTACCTTTAAACAAAACAAAGACCCACCTCATATCAATTAAAACTTCATCAAAAATTTAGTTTAAAAAAAGTGGGGGGCGCGCTGCCCCATGTTGCCCTACATTAAAATATGCTCAAGGAATTGATTGATATTATGGCAAATACCAATGTACGATTTAATATGCTATAGCTACTCAATATCCTCAATTAAAAGTTTATTTGAACAAACACAACAACGTGCATACTCTCTTAGGCTTTGGCGCCTGTGTCCTGGAAGGTGAGGGAGAACATGTCAGTACGAATGTAGTAAATATAATGTCTGTTAAAACGTAATCACTGCTGTAAAATAAATGGATACATCAATATGGTTATTAATGTATACAATAACTTGAATACATTTTTCCCTAACATCCCCCATGGCATAAAAATATACAGTATTTTGGCCAACTAATTTATATTTAATCTCCTAATTCGGTTAACAGATAAAAATATAATTATATTTGAATAGTCGAGGCGAAAAAAGAACATTTAGATTGCTCTTATGATCAAGACATTACGATTATTTTTAGATAAATTAATTATTAAAATAGAGAGCACACAATGGAGCGGAACTGTTCAAATCAACTGAAAAAATTGACACTCATGATTATCGGCATCAAATTCGCAAACTTAACGACAGCAAGGTTATTAATCAGAATCAAGATCAGTTTCCACTAACATCTCAAAGTAGTCTTCATATCAAAGGAACGAAAGAGGATTGTAGTAATTATAATTCCGAATATGATATATAAAAAAAATAATAACAGAAGTGAGTATTTGTTCGACCGAGTATCTTGTAGAATAAGAAACGCGGAAATTGAGGATTATAGTTATACTGGTATTGCAACAACTTTAAAGGTAAAAACGTATTTGCAAGCCGCGTTGAAAATACCTGCATGTTCTTCTGGAGTCGTGATAGTTACTAAAAAAGCAAAAAACGAATAGCTGAATCAAAAAAAGAAGCGATTATTTAGGAACCGGTGATGGTTAATTCAGTGCCACAATTCCACCCGAACATTTTTTCATATTAAGTTAAAATCGCAACAAATTAATTTATGGAGTCAAATACCACTTAACCTCGAGTACAGGTGACGATGCTAATGCCCCGCCCAAATAAAAATTAAGGGTGGAGCACCGATGATTATAGGTGGCAATAGTAGATTATAGGTGGTATAACGGTGGGTGGCCAGATCTGCCAAAAATCGACAATAAAACACCAATAAATCGAAAGGATGGCGATTATAGGTGGGAGTCATCGATGAATCATCGATGATTTATAGGGTCTGAAACATCTATGGCTCATTGCAGACAAATCTCTTGTGAGCCACCGATAACCGTTTGCCCAAACTGCACAGTGCACGAAGGTATTTGACAATGTAATAATTTATCCAACGTAGAAAGGTGTTTTTATGTTGCAGGTCATTCGAGATTAAGACGAAACCATGACTTGTGCTTGGCGTTCTGACGTTCGTTCGGTGTTCTGAGACGAGACGTTCGGTGTGCTTAGCATTTAAGATTAAGTTCTGTTAAGAAAATTTAGCGAAAATTTAGCGTGAATTCAGTAGGTACGAGTAAACCTGACAAATAGAAGCAAGGTGTTCACAAATTTTCCAAACCAAAGTGAAGCCACTGGGCATGTATCAGACTGCTTCTGATATAAATTGTCCGCAGAACAATGGAAAATTTTTGTCGCAAAAAATAGTTTATCAAAAGATGACAGCGAATCCAATTTTTTATGTTCACATGAGATATTGAGTAAATTTATTATGAATTTTGCGTATACGCCCATTGGCTGTGTTGGAAATATTGCGATCAATTCAGACTAATTATTGAATCATTAAGTATAAATTGTATGGATCGATTAAGTGTGTTATATAATATTGACAATATTCTCCAATCGCCCCATTTATCTAAACTCTAAAGCCACGTCGACGTAGTCTGTAGAGGCAAGGCATCTCTAAAGCACAGCGGCTCGGCGGCTTCCAAGCACAGCGATCAGTCGAGTAAGCACACGTTCACACGAGTTGGGTTTACGGGAGTCGGCGTTGAGCTTCCTTCTAAAAATCTTACTAATCTTTTCTATGACCTGCTTACTACTAATCTTTACCATGTCCTGCTTGAAATATGTGCTTTCCGGGTTATTTTCTCGTCAAAGAAGTATCATTTTTACGCAGAGGGGTACCAATAAAAATTCGTCTTTCTATCGCTTACTTCGATAGTGGAATTTAATTATTTAGGGAAATTTGCTTATACAGTCCGATAATTATTACGATTTTAAGTCAAAATTATACTAGAGTGGTCCTGGTATCTTTTGGACGCAAAAGATTAAAGATTATGCAAGAGAAAAATAGTGACATGAAGTGGAGCAGGTAATTCACGCCTGAAATTTCAAAATAATCGAGTGATATCAATTACATTTTAAAAGTGGCCATCGGTGACTCATCAATGTGCCACTGGTGCCAATGGGTAGTTATTTGCGGAAGAAGAGCTTTACGGGTAGGGGGGCCATAGGCAGGTTATAGGTGTGGTAAAGGTGGTGCACGCCACCCTTAATTCACTGTATAAATCATAGCTGCTCCACCTATGGCGTCCGCCTATAGCCATCTTAAAAACATAGGTGCTCCACTCTTAATTTTTATTTGGGCGTCCGAGGCTAGTGATAATATCCGAATAATCAAGAAAAAGTTCTCGATGTCGGGATTACTTTCAAACGACTAATTTGGAGAACGTCATCTCATACACTTTCCGGAGAAGATCATATTGTATTGCCACAATGAAAATTAAATTTAATCAAATGCATATTTAAATCGATAATTATAATAAACAATTGTTAGACTTTGAATCAGAATAAACGTTGGACTTTGATACTAAGTTCAGGAACAAAAAGGCCACGTTATATCATCTTAATACTTCAAACTGCTAGAGATAAATCACTGATTTTAAATATACTGATTTAGCAGTGATAGCAAAAAATGCATTTTTTTCATCTGAATGAAAGGTATACTGGGCAAAACTTGACTTAGAACTGACGATTAAACTGGTTTGCAAAACGTCTGCTCATTAGAGAAACGCTGAATTTTTGGGCTATTTTATTCGCTTTAAAATTCTCGAAAACTTGTCAAAGTGGTTACATCGATTGCGATATGCTCTCTGCAGAGCTTCAATAAATGTGATGTGATACTTATAATATTAGTCATACATTTTTGTTGATCAATAAGGACGAGCACATCTGCTCTGAAAATTATTTAAAATTTTTGAATGAATCATGCAGTGTAAGTAACGGAAGTAATGCAAGCTCTGGTTAATTCATGCTGATTAGCTCGGAAATTAACGGTGCTGCATTGGGAGTGCAACAAGTCCGGTCAATTGGGCAGACTGATTGTTGCCAGTATGCTAGTGTGCGTAATTCCTATACTACACATACATGTAAATTTATATGAATACCCAGGGGGAGCATGAAAATCTTTCCTCGTAATCAATAGTTAAAAAAATCAGCAGAAAAAAAACAGCCACAAAATCCTTTTTCTTTGAGTGATTGACATACGAGGGCGAGAACTGCCCTTATCGGTATTCGATAATTTCAGATTCTATTCAAATTTTTTCTGTATTTTTCATTGACCCTCTCATTTCCCCCGAGCATCATCACAATGATGTTCCGCCGCCTTATCCCTAGTACCTACGCAGTTCTCTACACTGAGCCTGACCTCAATGTTGTACGTGCGTTCAGGTTTTAGTTCCTTGATGGTGTGGCAGAAGTGGGCTGCGCTGTCGCTGCACTCCGACGCCTGGACGTAGTGAAGGTCGCGGTCGCCGCTGATGGTGGTGACGCGGTAGCCGCTGATGGCGGCCCTGGGAGGACAAGGTTTCCTCCACCGCAGGCTGATGGAAGTGGACGTCGTGGAAGAGGTCAACTCCTCCACAGGCTCAGGAGCTGATGATAACCACGGAGTGTTTGAATTAGAAGAGGAGTCATGAAGTTTTGAGCACACTCTTGCTATTTGCTTTGCTTGAAAAATACCTCCAGAGATAAAAAGGTATCATGTTTAATAGATTTATATGTAGTAAATGACAACGGCGTCATCTTCATTTGTGACAGCGAGTGAGGAATTTAGATATAATGGCAATGGAGTTTTAATTATAGCAGTAAAGAGAGGCAGTTTCGCTCACCTTTGTCCGGCAGAGTCTGAAACACTTCACAGTTCTTGTTTTCTCCTCCTTCGTTGTACGCGTACACGCACACCTCGTACTCAGTGTACGCCTGCAGCTGCGTCAGCTCCCGTTTAGCCGTGGTAAAATTTTGAAAATATTGAACAGCTTCGGGTTTCTTTGGGGCACAGTCTTCTCTTGGTTTCATCTGCGTGAAGTATGCATAAATTATGACATTGAAACATGTAACAGTTCTTAAAATCCTTGCAGTAGCAGGTAGTTTTTCACATATTATGAAAATCTGCGTATAAATGAGATTCGTTACCAAACATTCATGGTATAAGATTTAAATCGTAAGTTGAACGATTTTTGGCGTAAGATGTTATGTTCCGGATGACTGAATCGCTTAAATTTTTATAGTACAAGTATTTTCAATTTGTTTTATTATTACTTGCATATATCTCTATCCTAAACAATGGTCACAAGTCTCAATGTGCAGGTGGCCCAGTGTTTAAAGTTCAGAGTAATAATGGAGCAGAGAGGTGCGGGTTCGATTCCAGCTCTGTGCGCCAGTTTCTGGTCAGAATCGGCGAGGAGGCCGGGCAGTTAAGCAAAGGAAATTTGAAGCAGTGAGTTGCGAGATCAAAACGGCAACAAGCTGTGGATGTTCTGCAATGTTATGAGTGGGCTACAGACCTACGGCCTAGTAAGCGCTGAAACCGCAATATTATTATCATTATATAACTGAATTATTCCAATCTTATTTGTTAGTACTTACTGCCAGAGTTACGTTGAAAAATTGCTGCCTTCGCCACGTCCAATAAACGCTGGCGGAGGTCACGGCAGGCGTGACAGTCAAGCGGGGGACGTCGGCTGCCAGGGGTAAAATTGCAGTTAATGTGGCGTTGGCACCGGGGAAACGCGGGAATATCCACCGCACTGACGTTCTTAGGCCAGAGCAATTTCAGGAGCCGCCATTATAAACCGAAGAAAAATTACCGTGTAAATGAATTCGGAAATTGATACAGAGGCACAGGTATCCATTAATGGGGGAATTTTTGGGTCATAAGTTAAGTGATTACTCTTATGACAACGCGACGATAATCTCACTATCACTATGGACTGAGTCTAGTACTTTGAATGTCCCTATGTTAGGAAAAATCATTTTCCTAACATAAAAATATCATGATGATACAACCCAAATAAAAATTAAAAGTGGCGCATCGATGATTATAGGTGGCGATGGTAGATTATAGGTGGCGTAACGGTGGGTGGCCACGCCAGCCAGAAATCACCATTGAAACGCTGATAAATTGAGACGATGCGCGAGCATAAGTGGCACTCATCGATTAATCATCGATGATTTATAGGGTGCTATTCATCGATGGCTTGGTGCAGTTTCACCACGCGTGGCCATCTCAATTGAGCAATAGCCACCAATGAAATAGTGTTCGAAGTTTGAATTGTTAAATATTTTAACATCTGTATAAATCATGAAGAAAAAGTGTGGATATACGATAGATAATTGCGTAAATACATAACGCGATGATTCTTTTCTTTAGGACGACAGTGAGTTTATTTCAATTTTGGTGTTCACATGATTACTATATAATCTATTCTGCGATTTTATTAAGATACTACGCTCTACGACGCATTTTATTCCAGAACGAAATTAGAAGCAAAATTCTTTTATTTTATTTCAGGTACGAAGTTATCACGCCATAAATAAACTGTTCGCTATCAAAAAAATCCTTAGAGAAAATGAACCAGCAAGAACTCGAAGATAAATCATAGATTGTATCACCATTTAAATGGCTAATTTAATGCTTAGGAAATATAGTGCAATATAGTTGACCTCATCAGGTTAGAAATAAAATAGTTATTCACTGATTTGCTCAATAGTTGCGCAAGGCAAGCACTCTCTGAAATATTTAGCAACGGTTTTCCAATGCATCAATAATTTTGTCTCATTCATAAACGGGCAGTTAGAATAAAATAAAATATATGAGATGGCGCTGAAGCAATAGGCCCATATGGCCTGTTAAAGTCTAAGGCTTCGGAGCATCTTGTCACTTAGGCTCCTCCAGCGGACCTATTAATATTCAAATTTAGGTCCCATAAGAATTGAGGGAGCTAAAAGCTGATTATTTGCCCAAGCTAGCTTTTTTAAGATTCAATCAGGAACGAAACGACGCAAAAATATGTGGTAATCCCTACCGGGGCATATTGTTATCAAATGACACTAATTTAAATTTGATGCAAATTCCTACAGAATGGGGAAGTTCGGAGTAGAAGATTTTGTGAGTTCGCTGGTGAGTTAGGAGGAATGTCTATTGGGTACAACTAATTGTTAGTTCGAATTAGCTGTTTGATCATCAGAGACAATGGAAGTTAACTTGGTATCACCTAAAGATTTTTCACGGTTTTGTAAAAGTCTTATATGCATTATGTTATGAAATGATAAAATTATTATGCTTCTACTTGAGTGTTTAATTTGACATCAATACGTAGTCTTCTCAGTACCGAGGCATTTGCCTATAGCTATATTATAGCAACAATTTCGCCGCTTAAATCCGCTGATTATTCCTTATCTAGTGTGTCTAAGATGATTCTTTGACGTTCCTTCACATCCATTGCTCCGAAAATTACTTGAAGGATGCAATAATTTTTGTATAACTAGCATTTTGAAATTTACTCAATTTTACAGCTTGAAATCAATGTAAAATGTTCATTATATAACATGATTTCAATAAAGCTAAAGCAGGTTCTCTTTTGACTACTTTGGGCAGTGCCTCGCTTGACTTCAGAGTTCAGATTGTAGTTAATCAGGCCCGCCTTACTTCGGCAGACCTTCCCACACCCCTCATATCTGCACACCCAGTCATTCATTCTTCTAACATTCCTATCCATTCTTGCCACATTTGCATCCCAAGCGTACTCATGCCCTTTCTGACAATCCCACTCATACAAATGTTCCATGCGTTCTTTCACCATGCCTTTCCATCCCTCCCTATCTCTGCTCAGCCGCTCCACATCCGTCCATTCCACTCCCGCTTCCTTCAACATCCTCTTCCAATACAAGACATTCTTCCTCTTACGCCCTTTCATCTTCCCGAAACCTTCCAACCTCTCATACCATCCTAGCACCATCGCTTTCGTCAGCCTCTCATTTCCCATTCTCATAACATGTCCGACTCGCTCCAACACACGCTTCTCAATCTTCCATCTCACACTCTTTACACTCAAGCGCTTCCTCACATCCCACATGTTCACCCCTCTCGCTTGCATTTGCCTCAAAGGCTGGCCATTCCGATCACTCCACACATATCTATAACACTTATCCATCCACTTTAGCAGCCGATTCATATCCTTTACATACCACACCCTCGCCTCACAATCATACAGCAGACTACTCTCCACACAAGTCTCCACCACCCTCGCCTGACACTTCTTAGACATTCTCGACCCTTTCAGCCACCCTTTCACTCTCCACCACAGATTACCAGCCCTCTTGATCCTGTTAGTCACATCCACTTCCAAACTCACCCAGCTCCCAAGTACTCTGATTTCACCCCCCTCTTCTGTCCCAAACTCAACACCTCCTCTTTCTCCTCATTGTTTCGTTCCTCCCACTGATTCATCACTTCTTTCACTGCTCTCACACCATTCTCGATATCACTCTTCACACCCACAATCGTAGTGTCATCCGCAAACAAAGCCATGGACACTCTCACTCTCACACACTCACTACTCCCCTTCTCCCATACATTCTCTCCAGCAAACGAACCCCCTGGCACCCATCTCCACGTCATCCCAAACTCTTCACCCCCGCTTCTCAGGATCGAAAATATCTTCGAACAATATAAAGAATTGTCAGATAATCTATCATTGTAGTATAATACAATTGTAATAAATCTATACGTCTCCACTTATTCTATGTATCACTCCCTGTAAAATTATAGGATCGCAATTAGCTCCTGTCCTTGGGCAGCGCACCAGTGAAAGTACCCTCCACTACACAGCGTATCTTCGCTAAAGTCTTTGCAACTCCGACGATACTTGCTCAAGTGTCATCTCCGTCACAAACCTTGCATGCCTGAAAATGTTCAATTGTGCTTAATTTAATAGTGAGTTAATGAATATTACCTGGGCCTGTGTTTCAACATTCTGTTTTAGTGACGCTTGAGATGGAAAGTAATACTGTCATCATTAGCGACATTATTTAACATTATTAAAAATAACCATAGTCAGTCATCAACCGAAATATTTATCACTGAACAAGGGCCAATGGCCATTACAATTTTCTGGTGGATTAGAGACCTATTCAAGCATCTCTAGCTTCACAGCATTAGGTATACTGGCGAACTGGGAAAGTAGGAATACGGACTGAAGCTCTCGATGAAAGGCCGTAGACTCTTCAAAAGTACTCGACTACCTGAGAAGGGAAAAAGTGAATAACAAACCACCCTTATAATAAACAACGCTACCTTGACACTTTCGTTGCGAAATGTGCGCAATACGAAAGTGTATGCATGAAAGGCATACTTTCGGATGCCTTGACAAACATTTGACAACGACCCCATGAAAGACGGAACAATTCACATTTAGGCACACTAACTACTATACATATTCAATCACTTCATTTCCGCTGAATATTTCCCCAGATGCACTGACACCTTCCGCCCGAAACTTAGCACGACATCAAGTGCAAAATTGCGAACCAATTTATTGTTAATTAAACGTTCACAGCAGGCCAAAAACAAAATACTAAACACCAGATTGTAAGAACACTTCACCATTCACCACACTCACAAACCTAGACAATACATTTTTTGGCAACATAGAAGGACACACTGCTTTAGCCTCATTCCTCGAAGCACTCGCCATGCACACATCTAAACGATAGATTACAGACATAATACTCCGTAAAGTGACGACTGAGATGCCCTTTCGTGCAAAGCCTCACCCTGCAGCGATATCATGACACGGCGATGAGAATGCAGAAACAGTGACTTTAGGTAACTTGCAGTAACGATGATCTGCGATCCCCAGGTAACTTCCGATGCATACAACCTTATTCAGCAGAACTCATGGGACTCTAGAAGGTTTCGGTGTTAAATATGATGCATAATTCCCAAATGCTCTGGAGGGACTCGACTTCCATTCTCTTTGTCTTATTAGAATCGGGAGCCCCTAAACACTACTCCAGACTGCGCTCCAACAATTCGCACATGCCCTATTGCATTCTGTCTAGCGCATTCTTATTCTTTAGAGGCCCAACTAGTGCACTTACTCTGGTCTTGGGCCTAATGTACTAATTTTTACATGGCGGATCAATTTATTAAAATATTTATTTATATTCTATTTTGTTCATACGAGTATGGTTCGGTTCAAAAAAAAATCATTATATCAATGACACCAGAAGGCAAATGCCTGACGAAGAGATTCAATCATAGTCTCATTTACTCTGAAAACGTCCTAACTTCGAAAAGCCTCACCTGAGAGCTAGGGTTGCACTGCCCCAGCACTCAGCACGGACCACCGTCAGCACAGGCACCTTCATCTTTCGGATGCAAGTCCTGGGGGGAAGGGAGGAAAGCGTTACCTGATAGATAACAAGCCGCTCCTGACTTGATCTCCTGACTTAGCTAAAGATACGTTAGATTATTGTCGGTGTTTTGGCGATGAAATGACTCGTTTGAGAATACAGGCCATGCATAATACATTCATTCGAGATCTGCGGTTGGCATCTCGACCCCAAATCGTCAAGCAAGCGAGCCTGCTGTCGCTCCAGCCCGTATTCAAGTCGCTGCTTTGGATGCGCTCACTGCTGGTCCTTCGCATTCAGCAAGTTGGGCTGTGCTCATGAACAATGTAGGTCTTGAACCAATTGACTACAACCTACATGATTGAAGTTGAAAAATTTTCCACTTTCGAGTGAGTATATTTTGAAGTGAATTTTATAGGTAAAAATTATGAATGTATTCTAATGAATTTAATATGGGAGGCTACCTAACAATCTAGGGCTGTTTTTATCGCTCAATGCGGAGATGCTCAGAAATTGAATACGAAGTATCGAGGGGAATACGAAGGGTATTTGCTTATTCAATTATAAGAAGTTAAGAAAAGGAATATGCTCTCATCAATATAGGGTTGGCGTGGCCACATAAGATTTAAAAAAGTTGCTACTAGCGTGTCCGAATGTATTGGACATCCCATATTTTTTTGGATGCCACAACATTCTGTATTTGTGTCCTCAAATTATAGTCATTTCTAAGCGATGTATTTACTCGCGTGGTGATTATACAGAGACATTTTTGGCATTAGTCATACTTTAATTTTCTTGTGTTAGAAAAAACACCGTTATAAGAATCATTTTTGTAGTGTGCGACGTCCGGTATGACTTTTATTCATATGGTTCATCTACTTGTATACCAAAAGTATAGTCGCAATTCCGTACATATTGTAGATCTTTTTCGGGAGCTTATTCAATAAAGCATAGTTTGGTTGACTTCTTTAATTCCTAAAATTACAATAATTTACATTTTTGATGACTTTCCCAAGGCTGAGGCTTCCATCATGTTGATGCAAAGACTGTATTAACTGTGGGCTTGGAATTTTTTTTGAAAACTGTTGCTAGATAATATAATCATCGTACACTCAGTTAAGTTATGCTCCCGGTAACACCTAGTCTAGATTACGAACTATCGTTTCTGTTATGAATGTCATTTCTCCTGTGTATATATTGACTTTATACGGTATAACTTGAATGGAATACGAATTTCATTTCATAGATGATGCATCTAAATCTGGGTCATCTGAATATGAAGCCTTGATTTGTGCCTATCATCTACGATATGAACATTATAGTCCCTTCATGTTTATTCTTTTATAAAAATATTCATGCTCGGGAGAAATGTGACATTAATATGGCAGCCGATAGTTCATAATCAATGCTAGGTGCTACCGAGGGCATTTTTTAAAAATTATTCCGAGAGGTGGCCATCGATGGCGCATCGATGCGCCACCGCCTCTAATGAGTAGTTATTGGTGGAAGAAGAGTTTTTAGGGTAGGGTGGCCATTGGCAGGTTATAGGTGGAACATAGACCGGACACGTCATCGATGCCGCATCGATGCGCCATCGGTGCTCCACCTATGATTTCCACCTATAGCCACCGATTATCATCGATGCGCCACCTAAAATTTTTATTTGGGAATGTAGGTTCTGTATAGAATTAATAGTTCACTTTCTTGCCTGTGATGGAAAACTAGCTCAAGGCTACAGTTCTCATGAGCGAGGCAGTGAAGGCATGAATCATTCTAAACCCACTGTTATGGAAAACTATTTCCGTATTTATTCATGCTAATAATATTTTTTGATTATGTTCACTTTCCAATTTCAAATCAGTCATTTAATACATCAAGACTTCCACTGAGTCTGATGAAACTAAAGTCTGATATGAGCCATCATCTCAATGACAACGACAGTGAACGCCAGTGAACAGCAGCAGTCATTTGATCAGTATTAATTAAATTACTGATATGACTTCCTCGTGTTCATATCCAACTGTCAGAAAAAGTTATTATTGAAAATGAATAACATAAATGACCCATCAAAACTAACACAAATAAGTTCAAATCATACACATCACAGGTGTAAACTATCTGAAATATTCTTTAACAACCCTCACTACACTTACACAGACAGAGAAACAGTCTTGGCATAAAACTTCATAACGTACGGTTTTAGATCCCAGATAACAGCAAGCAAACACGTATAGAACGTAGTTTGAGGACGAATTAATAAATGACTAAAGCAAAGAATTTCATGGAAAGTTAGGGGATAAGAGTTTAGAAAGTTAGGAAAGTGGCTTGACGCATTGTAGTGTGTTTAACAAGTGTTTGTTTCGAGACGGTGTGACCGAGTTTGCTTACATCGAACAATGGCGAGCTTATTGCTAGGTAAATTCCATGACAGGAGGAATTCGGCTTTTAGGCTTAGGGCAAACTGTGCGCGGTTGCTAAGAATAAAAAGGAACATAATTGCGCGCCAGAGATGATCTTCTGAAGTCATGGTTATATAAGCAAGCACGGTCTACAGTGGAAACTCATAAGCATTACTTTCGGCAGGTATATACTTTTTGTATATCCTTATATGGTACTTCCTCGTGGATGTATACGAACAACACTAGGTTATTAGCAGAAGTGCGTAAGCCTCAACCACATATATGAAGTTTGTTATTCACCAGAGTTGGGAGGGAAGTTAGTCAGTCAGAATGTCAGTAGAGTTACTCACGTGGTCGGTTTGCACAGCCGTCCTCGTCGCTGCCGCCGACGGTGTGGCAGTCGTTGTATCCGTCACACCGATCCCGCTCGCGTATGCAGCTGCCAGTTTCGGCGCACTTGAACTGATCAGAGCGGCACACGCCTGCAATCACGAGTAATGAGAAAGGTTATGTTAAGACCATAAATGAGAAAATGGTAACACGGAAGATAAATCTTTGGAGATCACGAAGTAATCTGTTGTTATACTGAATAACATAAATGGCCCATCAGAACTAACACTAGTAAGTTCAAATCATTCACATCTCAGTTGTAAACTATCTGAAATATTCTTTAAAAACACTCCTCTCAATTTCATGCTGTTTTATCAGTCTACCTTACTATATACTGCTACTTCCAGATATTCGGCACAATTATTTTCTATAATCAGGGTTTCTAAAAGAATTTAGAAATGGTCTTGGATTTGCTATTCATGATGTTAAATTAATGTTCATTCTATTATTTCAGCAGATTTCAAGAAGTGACGTAATATGTGAACCCCATGACGTAACTAGTGGCGCAATAAGCGAAGTCCAAGACTTAACAAGTGACACAATACATATGTGACACTTGTTAACTTTAATCTAACATTATATGTTTGTGCGACTCTGTCAGTTAATTAATATACATGTTTCTTACAACTAATTTTATTTGAACCTCGGCACGCAAGACCATTACACACACTTGGTCATCATATTAATTTAATACCTACGCCGACTCATTATGCGATGACACACACACTTACTGACTCATTACATCAGCCGTGTACTCACAATGCTTCTCATCACTCCAGTCCCTGCAGTCGTTATAGCCGTCGCATTCATTACGCTTGTGGATGCATCTGCCGTTGCCACACACGAAATGGTCGCCGGTGCAGCCTGCGATAAGTTAAGGAAATCGTGAATATTGGGCTACTTAATTAATATAAATAACTAATTTTATGAAGGGTGATCGGGTACGCGATTAGAGGGAGAATGTATAGGAGGTAAGAATGTGATGTAAGGGTTGTTTATAACATTGCATCAGAGATGTAGAAAAGTCTCAATATGCAGTGGGTTCAGCGGGCCCAAAACTTCCTATGGAAAGAAAATCTAGGCCCCAAAAGAGGTTAAATTCGACAACTCGACTTTAGTCACAGCATGCTTGGGAAACATTGAAAATAATTCGATAGCGAAACGTTGTAATTGAATGTAATTGAGGGATAATTATATTTATTAATTTTGTTATTCGTGAAAATAATTGAATGTTAAGAGCAGAAGCAGATCCCAATATTAACTCGAAATAAAAAACAGTAGAATTGCGCGGAAGCGTTTGACTCAACAGGAAACTCACAGTCGCGCTCGTCGCTGTCGTCGCCACAGTCCTCGTCTCCGTTGCACCGCCGCGTGTCGGGTATGCAGCGGCCGGTGTCGGCGCACTTGAACTGATCAGAGCGGCACACGCCTGCAATCACAAGTAATGAGAAAGGTTACGTTAAGACCATAATTGAGAAAATGGTAACACGGAAGATAAATCTTTGGAGATCACGAAGTAATCACTTGTTATTCTGACATGTATTTTATGCTGTGTTATCAATCTTTCTTACTATATACTGCTTCTTCCAGATGTTCAGCTCAATTATTTTCTATAATCAGGGTTTCTAAAACAATTTAGAAATTGTCTCGGATTTGCTATACATTGTGTCCCAAAAAAAAACGATACCCAACTTTGAATGGCTGTAACTCAAAAAGTAATAGAGTTAAAAAATTTTGGAAGGTCAGGATTTGTTTCCTATGTTTTTCTCCATCTCTCCACCAAAAAT